>NC_140217.1:39997807-40010307 GCF_951802725.1 Rutilus rutilus | reverse complement strand
TGCTAGGCTGTTCTGTGTGGTTGCCAGGGTGTTGCTATGTAGTTGCTAAGGAGATTTGAGTGTTTTTGTGTTCTGCTACAGTATGTGGTTGCTAAAGTGTTTTGGTGGTTGCTAGGGCATTTGCTAGGCTGTTCGGTGTTGTTGTCAGGCGTTGCTAAGGAAGTCTGAGTGATTTTTGATGTTCTGATATGTGGTTGCTAAAGTGTTTTGGTGGTTGCTAGGGCATTCACAGTTGCTAGGCTGTACTGTGTGGTTGCCAGGGTGTTGCTAAGGAGGTCTGAGTGATTTTTAGTGTTCTGATATGTGGTTGCTAAAGTGAGTTGGTGGTTACTAGAGTGTTGCTATGCAGTTGCTATACTTTTCTGGGTGGTTGCCAGGGCGTTTCTATATGGTTGCTGAGAAAATCTGAGTAAATTTTAGTGTGGTGCATTGTGGTTGCTAATGTTTTTTGGTATTGCTTTGCTGTTCTGGGTGGTTGCTAGGGCATTGGTATGTGGTTGCTAAGGAGGAGTGATTTTTAGGGTGATGGTATGTGGTTGCTATGGTGTTGCTATGTGGTTAATTATAGGCCCAAGTGTTTCTGTTATTTGGGAATTTTCCAGCTGTTTTATCGTTCAGCGGGTGAAAATTCTGCATCTGTACTTAGTAAAGTAACAGCACATTCATGTCTAGAACACACACACAGAGAGAGAGAAGTTTAATACTTCTCTTATGGCATCAGACTGTATGTAAAACACTTTTCAGTTCTAATTGAAATAATTATTTTTTACAGCGTTTGCTGATTTGGACTGAATTCAGGATAATAAGTTTCTCTGGTCTGTTGTCTGTCTGTTAGTATCCAAATGAGTTTGTCTTAGCTTGCGAGAACAATGTTTTTGCAACTTGGCTTCTTCAAACTCCATCACGTCTCAAATGTGTGTTTGGCAGCGAGTGTTTGGACGGCTTTTCTCTGGAAACAGCACTTTTGATTTAGACGACGAGCAGATGGTTGTAAGTAGATTGCTTTCATGTTAAGAAATCACTTTCCTTCTTTTGTCTGGGCTGCAAACGGAAGATTATTTTAATGCGGCCTCTTTTTTTGTCATTACTGTGTATGGAAGGATGACATAACACCAAATACTCTGGAAAGAAAGAGGATGAGGAACGGAGAAGCCTGACGGCGCTCCAATGCCATTGGTTCAGCGACAGAAACCTGTTGCCAAGCTTACAGTCCAATTATTAAAGGAATATTTTAAAGCTCACATGTTGCTCGTTCAGAGCACAGGACATTAGTTATCATGTTTCATTGAAATATCTACTTTATCTCAGATGTTTATCCTATGATTTCCTAATGAGAGAAAAATAATGAATGTGGAGAGCAGCTTGGATCATTTGTTGAGAAATGTTTGAGTTCAAATTGAGATTTTGCAGACTTCTATATCTTGGCATGTTATGAAATGGCACATGCTGATTGGTCCTTACCTCAATCTGATTGCAATCACATAATTCTCTTTACGGCACACCTGATTGGTTCCTGATGTATCAGTAGCCAATGAGCTTGCGGCTCAATATTTGGTCAGCATTTTCTGTAGCAGTTGCGCACTTTCAGAAACCCTCCACCCTCCCCAGCTCCACCTGTGTAGATCTGCTACGGGTTATTCATGTACGTTATATTGTAAAGCAGCAGCATGTGTTACTTGCTCACAGCAGCGTGTTGTGTATGTATTGGTAGTAGCAAGTCTTGTACTTGCTCTGCAGCAGCAGCAATAACCAAAAGCAGCAACAATAACCAAAATCAGCAACAATAACCAAAAGCAGCACCAATAACCAAAAGCAGCCGCAATATCCATAAGCAGCATCGATATCCATAAGCAGTAATAACCAAAAGCAGCAACAATAACCAAAATCAGCAACAATAACCAAAAGCAGCAACAATAACCAAAAGCAGCCGCAATATCCATAAGCAGCATCGATATCCATAAGCAGTAATAACCAAAAGCAGCAACAATAACCAAAATCAGCAACAATAACCAAAAGCAGCAGCAATAACCAAAAGCAGCCGCAATATCCATAAGCAGTAATAACCAAAAGCAGCAACAATAACCAAAAGCAGCCGCAATATCCATAAGCAGCAATAACCAAAAGCAGCCGCAATATCCATAAGCAGCAATAACCAAAAGCAGCAGCGATATCCATAAGCAGTAGCGATATCCATAAGCAGTAATAACCAAAAGCAGCAGCGATATCCATAAGCAGTAATTACCAAAAGCAGCAACAATAACCAAAAGCAGCCGCAATATCCATAAGCAGCAATAACCAAAAGCAGCAGCGATATCCATAAGCAGTAGCGATATCCATAAGCAGTAATAACCAAAAGCAGCAACAATAATCAAAAGCAGCCGCAATATCCATAAGCAGCATCGCTATCCATAAGCAGTAATAACCAAAAGCAGCAACAATAACCAAAAGCAGCCGCAATATCCAAAAGCAGCATCGATATCCATAAGCAGCAATAACCAAAAGCAGCAGCAATAACCAACAGCAGCCGAAATATCCATAAGCAGCAATAACAGCATAAGCAATAACCAACATAAGCAATAACCAAAAGCAGCAGCAATATCCATAAGCAGCAATAACAGCAGCAGAGTAGCAGATCTATTCTGCCAAGACCAAACATATCATATTGTCATATCTTAGCCTGAAGTCGTCATACTCAGATTCTAGTCAGAATATGAGTCTGATCTGCTCCATTGGGCTGTGATTAAGGGGCGTTGCAACCGAACCAAGAAAGAAAATGCCTCTGCACTCAATTGGATAGACCTCCAACCAATCAGAGCAACGGAGTAAGTGACGTATGTTCTTCATTCATCTTTCCGATCGACAAATGCCTTGATCGCGGTTCTCCACAACGGATCAAGTTCAGACCGAACTTTCCGACCTCAAATGTTGTGGGCGGGGCTAAGTTCGGCTGGTGGTATAATTAACCACATAGCAACACCATAGCAACCACATACCATCAGCCTAAAAATCACTCCTCCTTAGCAACCACGTAGCAATGCCCTAGCAACCACCCAGAACAACAAAGCAATGCCCTAGCAACCACCAAAAAAACACTTTAGCAACCACAATGCACCACACTAAAATTTACTCAGATTTTCTCAGCAACCATATAGAAACGCCCTGGCAACCACCCAGAAAAGCATAGCAACTGCAAAGCAACGCTCTAGCAACCACCAAAACACTTTAGCAACCACATAGCAGAACATCAAAAATCACTCTGTTCCTCTTTTAAAATGAATGCGCTGTCGATATCTTCTATAACAGACGCGATGGCGGAATCTACACATTTCAATTCTCTAGCGGCAGCCATCTTTGTTGTAAACGAATTCAACCCAAGCGCTCTTTGGTGACGTGGATGATTACGTCACTGTTGATCATCTGTCCATCATCGTATAAAGCCCGCCCTGGCAATTTGATTGGTCCGAGCAGCTCTGGTTCGAGCACAGTTGCTCCACACCGGATCAAGTCCAGACCGAACTTCCCGACCTCAAATGTTGTGGGCGGGGCTAAGATCAGGCTGGCAACCAGGCTAGTCATATCCATTATCATGCCAACAACTCAGAGTTGTCATGACAGAACTACAGTCTTTCTGTCAAAAGAAACATCTGAGAAGTAGGAAGCATCAGAAAAAAGTCCTCGTTTTATCTCTTAGTAACAACTGAGATGTTAAAGAGATTCTGTGTAAATTCTGTGCATGTTTTTACTCATAAGAAGTTTTGTTAGCATCCCTGTGATTATGTAAAGGCAAAATGATGATTGACAGTCAGAATGTGTTTTCAGTTTGAGTCACATGATCCAGTCAGCATCACCTTGAAGAGAAACCCGCCTCTGATTGGCTGTTAGGAGTGTTGTATAGTAATGCATTTGAAATGAAAGTAACGTGATTGGCCTCTGTTGTTCTCACTCTGACTGTGAGTTTGACAGCCACAAAATGAAACGCTGATCCAGGCACGATAATGTGCACGTGCACTTACAGACTCACTGCATACTTAAATCATGCTTTTTATTTATATTTTCAGTGGAATTTGTCAGTCATGATTATTGCTCTCCCTAGAAACTGTATAGTAATGCTTGGAATCGGCAAAGGAAACCATAGGGAATGCATAACAATGCAGTGAAAGCCAATGTGAACACCTTAGCAACCGCATAGTAACGTCCCGGCCAATCACAAAACCCTAACAATATGGCCGTGAGTTTGGCTCATGTTTTCTCCAGAAATTGTAAAAATCTGCTAGAATATTTATATTTCAACAGCTGTAAATATTCACACTAGCCTATTTTCATTTCTACTCATCGATCATCAACAACACTCTGTCTCTCTCTGTCTGTCCGTCTCACTCGTTTAAACAGGTCATTCATCTTCACATGGCCAAAACAATATGTTGATTGTACAAACACGGTTATTAACTGGACAGCTTCCAGCGGGAGTTATTTTGGATGTAAAGGCCTGTGGGAACATCGTGTGCTTTAGAGATTTGTGCTGTGATGCAACCGCAGAGAGAAATAAAAGCCATCGGTCGGATCACTCCTTCACTTTAGATTAGTTTTAAGTAGCTAAATGTCACAGATAAGCATCATCGTCCTACAGAAATAATGTGTGTGTCGCGGTTTATTCAGCTGGAGAATCTCACTTCACCTCACTTCACCCAGGAATGTCCTGAATTTTGAAAAATTATTCATAAAATTATTAATATATTTTTCAAAACAGTTAAATTCAACTTTTAGGGTTTGAGTGTGTATGTTTGTTTGTGTGTGTGGGTTTGTGTTTGTTAGTGTGGATTTGAGTGTGTGTGTTTGTGTGTGTGTGTCTGAGTGTGTGGGTTTGTGTTTGTGTGTGTGGGTTTGTGTTTGTGCGTGTGTGTGTTTGTGTGCGTGTGCATGTGCATGTGAGTATATGAGTGTGTGTGTGTATGAGTGTGTGTGGGTTTGTGTGTATGTTTGCGTGCGTGTGTGTATATGAGTGTGTGCGTGAGTGTGTTTGTGTGTGTGTATGAGTGTGTGTGTGTGTATGTGCGTGGGTTTTTTGTTTGTGCATGTGTGTGTTTGTGTGCATGTGTGTATATGAGTGTGTGTGTTTGTGTGTGTATATATGAGTGTGTATGAGTGTATGGTGTGTGTGTTTATATGAGTGTGTGAGGCTTTGTGTGTATATGAGTGTGTGTGTGTGTGTGTGTGTGTGTGTATGAGTGTGTGTGTGTGTGTGTGTGTGTGTGTGTGTGTGTGTGTGTGTGTTTGTTTGTGTTTGTGTGTGTGGGTTTGTGTTTGTGCGTGTGTGTATGAGTGTGTGTGTGTGTGGGTTTGTATTTGTGCGTGCGTGTGTGTGTGTTTGTGTGCGTGTGTGTGTGTGTGTGTATGAGTGTGTGTGGGTTTGTGTGTATGTTTGTGTGCGTGTATATGAGTGTGTTTGTCTTGTATTGTGTTGCAGATGTTCTCTTCAACAGCACCCCATCCTCATTTTTCTGTTATCCTAATTAAACGCACACACACACACACACACACACAACCGAAAAACAATTCCCCCTATTTGCATAATGAGACAGAATCTGTGAGAGACTAACGAGAAATCTAACGATCTCTCCAAAGAGAAAGTCAGCCAGAGTCGGATCCGTTTCTGTCTCATTTATGAACGGCCGCCCACTTTTATATTAGTTTGTTTTGATTATGTTTAATGACTCGCGGACGGAAAAACACGTCTGTTACTGGACAGAACTTTAACGAAGCACCAGTTTAATGAAGATTCACTCACGCCGCTCTTTGAAGCATATATGACTAAAAAACATCATAAAAGTATCGTAAATTTAAACCGTAACATGATTTTACAGTATTGTTTCCAGATTTTGTGCTTGACAGACGTGATCGCAATGAACAATGAAGTTTCACGGCAAAAATAACATGGTATGATACGAGGATCTTCATGTTTCCAGCGCAGGTCGACATCTACACTCCTGCTGATGGAGTTCATTTACTGAGCAAGCGTTAAGTGTTTGGCATGATCATCACTTAAACACACACTTACTGAAGTACGCAGCCACACCACCTAGTATTTTATACTATATTTAATATTACTAAGTACATCCCTACTGTGGACGGCTCAGTGCTTTAGCGCCTGGAATAGAATCATTCCACCCGTCTAGATGCTTTTCAGGCCATAATTGCAACTTAATCTCTGGCACTATGCAATTTGCATTGTAATAATATCCAATATTCAAACTGCAGTAATGGTCTTGCGGTTTAGGGAATATTTGCATCTAGCAGCTGGTGCTTTGGGTTTCTCTTTCATGCAGATTTGGTCTTGTTTGTTTGTATTTAAACGTTCCTTTGCTGGTTTATTTAAAGGAATAGTTCACTTAATAATGAAACCCTCAACGTTGTTTCATACCTGTCTTCTGCTGAACACAAAAGAAGATATTTTGAAGAATGTCGACCAAACAGTTTTTGGACCCCATTGACTTCCATAGTAGGAAAAAAAATTACTATGGAAGTCAATGGGGTCCAATAACTGTTTCTTCAAATGATCTTCTTTTGTGTTCAGCAGAAGAAAGATCTGAAGCAAGTTGAGGGTGAATAAATAGTGATGAGAGGTATATAATTTCATTGTTTAAATCATATTAGTTTTAGTTAAGAGTAACAACACTGGTCTTATCGTGATCGATTCATTACTCAGAAGAACAATTATGTTAAAGTTATGTTTGAGTTTCAAATATGTGTTAGTAGCCGTGTCGCATGATAGCAGGAATACAAAACAACGTGTCATCTTCTAATTTTAATCCACGAGCCTCATCTTCCAGTCAAACGAGTGATTTAACCACAATCATTCTGGTAGCTGTCTGGTTCGAAACGTTCAGAAATGTCCCCTTAAGTCACCCACGGGTTACAGTAAAGTGTGCAGTAAAGGGCAGGTCGATTACGGACACGTGCCGTGGTTAACAGGAAGACTCGAGGTGCAGAAAACCCCTGTTGTGTGTCTAAGTTTAGCTGTAGTGATGAGAGAGGCATTCAAGTCAGAGAGAAAGAAAGAAAGAAAGAAAGAAAGAAAGGAGCATAGATGACAACATCTTCAATCTGTCTGAGCGATTAGCGTCGTGGCCGGCCCGATCTGCCACATCTGATGAGGGACGTTCTCACGCGCTAAATACAGCACTTCAGATTTACTTGACAGCATATCGTTAGTCATACGACACTTTCTGATTTACAGTGAAATGCAGAATCATCCAGCGCTCAGCCGAATCACTTCACGTGTGGGTTGTCTGCTTGAGACAATCGGCCGGCTGAGAGAAACTGATTGGCGGATATTAGTGTGAGGAAAGATTTGACATCAAACTTTATTGAAAACATGTTTATTTTTTGCAATGCAAATACAAGACATTGCCAGTATTATGATATAGTGGTGGTATTACCGTGGTACTTTGAGATGTGCATGTCCATGAGATGTGAATATTTAACATAAACACCTGCTTTTTCTTTATCATATTTATATGCTACACCACCGTTGAATGAAATCCAATACTTGTTTCTTACTAGTTTTGGTGTGCTGATTCCAGAAATATGTGCATGTTTTGCTCGAGCACAAACAAAATATGATTTTTTTGTTGCTTTAAACAACTATTTGTCTCGTATTATCCATTAATCAGCAGAAAACTCCCACATAGACACGATTCCTCTGAGCCTGACGACAACTATCTGTTCAGTTCAGTTCTCCGCCGCTTTTCATTACGACATTATTTTATGCCTAATCCTGAATTCAAGGTTAGAATTATGGACAGATGTTTTCTGCTGATGACAGATGTTGTGAAAAAGCTTGTGTTTATGTTTCTAGACATTAAATGGAGTATTTAACATTATTCCATTATTAGTATTTGTCCAACTCCTTTGCAGATTGCAAGTTAACTGATACAATTTGAATACAAACTGAATACATTTTTGAATACAATAATTTTGAATACATTAAAACAACATCTTTTGACAAAACTTTTTAGTTATTTTAAAGCTAATATATATATAACGTAACTAGTAATGTAACTAATTACTTTTGAAATAAAGTAATCAGAACAGTAACTTGATTACATTTAAAAGGAGTAATCAGTGATTAACTGCATTATGGAATGTTTTTATTGATATTTTTGATATTGATATATGTTATTCATCAAATTAGTTTTTATTCAAGATGCAGGGCTGTGCTTTGGGACTTTAAAGAATACCATGGTATAACCATATACATGTACCATGTTATTTTGTTCATGAGCCTGAGGCCGTATTTCATCATCCGGTTGTAATTTTTCTCTCAGGTCATTTGAGAGACAGCGGTGTGCACTACAAGTACACTACACTAGTTTCATATTTCTGTGTGTGTGTGTGTGTGTGTGTGTGTGTTTGGCACACTCTCTTGTGTGAATCATTAGATGTTGGATTGCTCCGATTCCTAAACCCAGACTGCCAAAACTCCTGCCGGGAGCGTTTCCTCAAACAAGCCTCACACACAGAGTGGGACAGAGGAGATCTCTCACACACACACACACACACACACACACAGATACATGAACACGCAGTGGGAAGAGGCCAGAATGACTGACTGAAATCAGTTCATATGTCATGATTCACGCTGAGCTCAATATGTTATAGTGGCATTTAAGTCAATCATCACTTGTACTAGTGCTGATCATGATGTGATCAAACGCCTGAAGTATTAAAGGCACGGTTTACACACACTGGATGATAAAACAGCTGGAAAAGTCAAATAAACACACATTGAAGGAGGGACATGAGCCATATATCCATAATATTAGAGGGTGGATTATGGGTAAACACCTTAGATACTACAGTAAAATGTCAGTGAGGGAAAATCCTGTTGGGTATTGATGATGTTTTGATTTGTGAAGCTCTCATTGGTTGTCTGTCAATGATGAATCAGTCGTTTCACTTCTAAGTTGGGTCCGTTGTCCTGTGTTTTCTCTCCTCTCTGTCTCCTTCCGCCTCTCCTCTTCTCCATCTCTACAGAGCAGATTCAGTGTAGGAGATCGAGGTGTTAGGCTGTACGGCGCGTTACCCGTGAGACACAACCCTGAGGAGAAAAGACTGCCCTCTTCAGGGGTGAGACCCGTTCCACACCTTCATCTTCCTCTTCAGCTCTGATACAAACCCTAGTGAGACCTAACCCTAACCTACTGACCAGAAACACACTCTAAACAAGGGGCTTTTGCCCAATAGCCGTCATTTCACCGTCTCGGTTAACTATAGACCCGATATAGTCCGGCTATAGCTCTATTCGGACGGGACTAGTTTAACATGGAGAGGAGGGGTAAAGTAATAATTACCAGAGCTTCTCTGTGATTTTAGTCCTGTCTGAATGTGCATCTCAGTGATCATGACGGACAATGTCATTTAAGATTACGGCGACTTTTACCTTCAGTAAAAAGGTCCGGAGAAATAACCTCAGGTAATACTAATCCTGTGCGAGTAGACCCGCTGTAAATATGTATGCAAATATTTCATAATTTCCTGTTTAAAAGTAGTTTTCCACAGTTTTTCGAGTATTGAGACGCTTGAAAAAGCATTCAGTTGCGTTCTAGTCACTGGGACGAGTCTGTGGCAAAACTCAAGTGTTTCACACACACCATTCAGATCAGAGAGAAGATCGACAGCACTTGTTAGAGGCACGAAACATCTTTTAGCGTTAGATAAGTGCCTTTTACACAATCCAATCTGAAGTTAATTAATACATCGTTCGACCGGACATAACCGTTTTATATATATAAATATAGGTTATATGTGTTTGCGCACATGATATCAGGAAGCAGCGTAACACACACACGAGGACAGGAGTGACGGCGGTGTGTAAATCGAGTTACTCTCCCACTTCTGCTAGTTTACTGAGATCTCTGATCCCGTGCGGATTGGCCATTAATTTGTCCTGTGGTAAAATTACACTCCATCTACCCTGGTAAAGTTAATCCTGTCCGAATAGGGCTTATGAGTAACCCACTTCTAGCCAAAATAACCTTGAATTTGAATGTCGTTTTTGCTAAAATAACTTGTGAGATGAATGATATTCCATCATGTAAGCAAAGTCAACAGTGATTACAAGGCGTTTGGTTTTTATATCTTTGACATGTTCATATTTTAGATGACTAGTCTATTCTTGGGCGATGGTTAGACGTCTATTACATTTTCACTGACAGCCCAAATTTTGCCCTGTTTTAGCCTAGACGTCTGGGCCGTGTTTGGACGGCCATTAGACGTCTTTTAAACGCAGAATTGCTTGCTGGGATTATGGATTCCCCAAAGAACCTTTCAGAACCACTTTTAATAATAATCTTTAATGATGTAAAGTACCTTTTTTTCCAGTATAAAGAACCTGGAAAGGTTCTATGGATGATAAAGTTCCTTCATGAAACCATAGATACAAATAAAGATGGAGTTTATGCAAGTATGCAAACACCAAAATCAATAATGGAGTGTCTATTTACACTAACTCCGCCCACTAATGTCAAAATGACAGAAGACGCTGGATTATCAACAGTAGAAGTACGGCGCGTGGCAGGAAGTTTTGATGCAAATCGACCCGAGTTCAAATCGGAAAGGCATTTATTTTGAACATAAATTAATATATAAATTAATAATCATTCTAATTCCACGAGAACAGCGAAGTCCACACCACAGCAATAACAAAAACAACATTGGAATCACTTTCAGACCCTTTTTTTTTTTCTTCCCAGCTGATGAATGATAAAAACATCCAATCAGAATCTGCTGACACACAAATATATGGTGAAATAACCAAAGATTGTTTCTGAAAATATAATTAACATTTCCATTGACACAGCCACCATATTGGATTCGTTTGTCCACTCATCGTGGTTTATGTCGTCAGTTCGCTGGGTTTTGGATCAGGGTTTTCTCTAGCGCCCCCTGCTGTCTGACTGTGACTGTCTGTCTGTGGTGGTTTTGTGGTTCTCTGAGGGTCACATGATGAACTCAGAGTCTCTATATGTCCACATATGGCCACACTTCACACCCGCCATAACCTCCCAGCCACTCTCACACACACACACACACACCACATGCTGGATAAAGTTTAAACTTGAGCCAAAAACCAGTCAAGTGTAACTACTTAAACTCACACAACACACAGTGGCAGCATCAGATACTAATGCCATGACACTGAATGATCACCATATTCATGCACAATGCGTTTGCATGGCATTTCAGAGAATATTGGTGATATTATTAGTTAGTGATTATCATGTAATGTGGATGTTGTTATTTTTCTTTTTCTTTGCTTTGAGCATTTAAGAATGAATGTCTTTGTGAATTATTTCACCAAAAGACATAGTATTTTACATGCATTTTTATAATGTGAGTTCTACGAACAAGTCAAGTCAAGTCATGGTCATTTATATAGCGCTTTTAACAATGTAGTTCACATTTGCTATAAAAACACAGTCACTGTAGTGCATTTGTTAAATGAGCAATGCACGTGAATAAACAGTCATTTTAGCACCATCTTTGTAGATCGTAGGCTTGGTTTTTATTCTGTGCTCATTCAGTGGTGTTTTTGCAGTTGCAGATACACACAGCTTATGTTTGCAATGCTGGTTCACACACATACAAAAGTGACTCACGTTCAAAAGTGTGCATGTTTGACTCAGAATTACCTATGTTTCCTTTTTCACTTTCCGTTACTTGAAAGGACGTCCGTATTTAACAAAGTAAAACACGTCTGACTCACTGGAAAATCTCGAACTGCGTGTGCCCTCCGCTTTTCTTTTCAATTGATCTACTCAGCATATTAACTGAAAATGTGAAACTGTGGAAATAAACATGTTCCAAAACACTGAAAAATCCTCTGCGGTAGCTTTTCTTTTTGGAAAGATCTTCTCGTCGTCCTGCTCGAGTGAATACCGCCGTGTGCAATATTGTGGGCGGCTTCTTTTTAATTAGAAACGAGATGGTATTGATGTTCCAGAAACCGGCATCGTAAATCATTTATAGCGCCAACAAAGCAGCTCACGCTGACCAGTCGTACCCCGTCTGAGCCGTTATCAGGGAGAAAAGCTGGAATATCAGGGAATTTTAAAATGGTGATTTTCCTGGGAAATTATGCAGATTGTATATAGTCCCATTGGGTTTCCATGTTCATATTTCATTGTGCTGTGAGGTACTTTAAACAATACCATGGTATTGCCATCATGGGAGCGTTTAAAAAAAAAAAAAACATTTACATGGCATATGTTTATATTTATTTTATACTATATTATTTTATATAATGTAATATTTAAAAATTCCAAGAATAAGCACTTTTTGTAAGCAAACGGAAAAAAACCCAGCTTGGATATGCAATGGTTTTTGAACATATTTGGTAATACTAAGGTTTACTTTAACCTTGAAATTGTACAATTCTGATTTATTACTTTAAACAATAATATTGTATTACCTGTATATAGTGTGTTAAAGAATAAGATTTC
>NC_140217.1:39910307-39992807 GCF_951802725.1 Rutilus rutilus | reverse complement strand
GCTCCCGTCATTACCTCGGCTGTTCTCTCGGATCCGGAGCGCTGTTCTGGCAACAACTGGATTGTTTGAGTTGTCGGGTCCAAGTTGGCCTGGACGAGCGCGCGGGTTGCCAGATTACAGTAACCGAGACCGAATAAAAGGTCAGAAGCAATGTGAATTGGACTCTGGTGAACTGAGTTAAATTGCACTGTGAATTTAGCCGATTAATTAAGCGCTCGGGTGCGAGGTCATGCTGTTTCACGTCTGTATTTACCAATCAGAATCCGGAATGATTTATAATTTGCATTTAAAATCTGATTTCTGCGTATTTTTTCTTTATTAATGAAGTTTCTTTGTGGATTGTCATCTACAGTCAGACTAATGAATTGTTATATTTGTGGCGAGAATGATTTCATGATGATTATTAACAGTGGTTTTACCTATTTGAGTAACTTTATCATCATATTACTGTCTCCGTCATTTTTCAAAGCTCAAAGACACTCACATTTGTGCATTTAAAGTGATTTTACCATGGTTTAACTCCTCTTTGCAATGCTTATTGCATTATTGCATCATGTTTAGAAACTTCACAAGTTCAAGGCTGCGTGTGAAAATGCTTCTGTTTTGCATTTTTGAGAGTTGAATATAAATGTTTCACTACAGATTATATCTTGTAATTTGAGTCTCAAAAATAGACACGCATTCAAGAATATCTCAAAATACGCTGTAGCTTTATGAACAAACGCTGATGATCAGAGAGATTTGAGATGAGCATCTCGAGCTTCAATGGAAAACTGACTGTTTGTACAAAGAGTCACATGATAATGGAAGTAAATGAGAATCATTGGGCACGATAATGCAGCATCTTTTAATATTTAAAAAACCTTGCAATACTTCTGTTTCTATAATATGGTCAGAAATAGTCCAGAATCTTTTTAATATTGAATATTTAACTGTAAAAAAAAAAAAAGATATGATCAATTAGTCACGACAAAATGTTTTTACATTACTTGAACTTAACAAAATAATTTAAGCAATTTCAACTTTTATAAGTTATATGAGATTTGACTCAAAGGTCACCTTATGTTGCAAAAATGAAAATGTTCAATGTCAGTTTAATATTCCTCATTTTGAAACTTGATTATACTTAAATAATTTAATTAGCAACTGAACTCAAGCTTTTATGTAGATTTTTTATATATTTTTTACAGTGTAGTATATATTTATACTTCTAAAACCTTACATTATTGTATATTTTCCAAAATCCTAAACCTTAATTTCCGGGTTTACCGGGGTCATGACATGAGACATCAAATTTTCCTTGATCTTTCGACATAAATGAGGTCTTTGTACCATTAAAACATCCTGCATGTTTCAGAGCTAAAATCGTCCTCATTATAAACAAAGCGTTTATTTAATCAAGCTCCATAAACGGCTTGTTTGGATATTGCGGGATCTGTGACGTCACAGATTTGCATATGCCCGCCTCCAGAGCAAGACATCGACCAATGGTTATTCATCAGCACACCATAGGCCCCGCCCACTGGTGTTCAGTCACTTAACAGCTGACATCTGGACGTGAGCGTCAGGTCAAAAGCAGACAGAGCCATTATAATGACTGACGCGGTCTACACCTGACTGTACACGCTCAGCTTCTGAGTCTGTCGATAAGAGCGAAAGAACGTTTGCTTTGACACATCCAGCTCAAACAGTTGAGTCTCTGTAGAAGGATCCCAGCATCGGAAACAGGCGGATGGTTTATTTTAATGGCGTTCCGGGTGGCGTCAGATGTTTGTTCGGAGCATTTTGTTTAGTCAGCGAGGCTCAGTGTTAATGGAGAGTTTGCAAAGAAACTTGAGTTGACAGAAGAAGCCGTGACTGTATTGAATCTGACAGCAGGTGCACCACAAACACAAGTAAATGATTACATAATGCTCTGTCTGTAAAGGACAGTTTTTTATATGGATCATGTTTTCAAACAGCGAGTGTGTGTTGATACTGTTAGCCAATCACAGCAGTGTCTGTTTACTGACAGCCTTAAAGGAGCCGCGCCTTAAAAACTGACTTTTTTTTTTTTTTTTTGCATATATATAGATATATTTTTGTATGCAAAAAACTTTATTAACGTTATAAGTGAGCCTCAAGGAACATATCTAAACAATAATAATAATAAAAAACATCAATGTCACAAATGAACAAAAATCCCAGATTTTCATTGTGCTTTCAACAATGAAGCCTTCTTATGTTTGCATTGTTTATTGTATATGCTATTAGATGCAAAAGATCTTAATTGTCATCTGCACTTTAATACTCAGATTTCTATAATGCAAACAACAAACTCACACAGAGCCCAGTGGTGTTCATGTGGTCTGCAGCTTTCTCTGAAATGCAGATGCAAAACAGTCTCTTTCTCTCTGCCATCTACTAGTGCACAGTAAATATTACATGAGCTTTGGATATTACTGGCTTCGGCATGAGTGCATTTGTGTGTGTGTGTGTGTGTGTGTGTGTGACTATATTATTTTATTGCAGTGTTCCTTGTTTATTGCTATTGCACATGACCTACTTCCAGCCTCCCGTACTCGGCACGAATCACTCGAAGTGCCCTCCATCTCAACGGCCGTCCCCGCAGAACAATTACACGGCAAAAGGGGCCCAAATGGAGATGTTTGTACTAAATAACACGTGTGTAATTAAGCACTAATGAGCTCTTGTCACTGCCGAATGTGCAATTAGACGGGTAATAGCAAAGCCTGGCGTGGCAGACGTGCCGAGAGAGAGCGGGACTGGAATAATATAGTCACGCTCCTCCTGTAGGATGTATAGCGAGCACACTATGCTAATGTTTCGCATGCATTGGATGACATTTGTCAAAACGTGCAGTATACAAAAGAACACACTGCGTGAGATACTGCATCCCACAATGCAATGCGCTTGACCTTCTATATCCAGACGTGAAATCAATCACAATCGCTTTCTTGACTCCTTATTTCATCCCATTCTGTGTGAACCTAGTCATGTGACAAGCATACTTATGTTTGCATCGTTTATTGTGTATATGCTGTTAGATGCAAAAGATCTTAATTGTCATCTGCACTTTAATACGATGAAAGCCTTTATTTGGTCCGTTCCTCTCAGGAAAGAAGAGGCTCACAAGAAACACTAAATATAAGAGAATAGACTATAAGAGACAATAGCTAGTGAGAATAATACACAATACAGTACGAGACAATACAGGGTCAATACACAGTATGAATAAGAAGAAACAATATGCAATTAGAACACTCAAAATTTAACTATTTTACAGTATAATAATAATAAGGATGAAGATGCAGGTAATGAAACGCATGAGACTTTTCATCGCTGCTTTAATAGAAAACCCTAAACATCTGTATTTATGCAGAGCAGATATTATTTGGGAAACACGTGTGTGTGTGTGTGTATATCAGTATGTTTTGAGCTCTATCCACTCACAGGTGTTTGCTGATGTTCATCTCTGTGTTTGTGGTCATGGCTCTTTCTACAGGAACTGGCTTTGAACGGAAGGGTATGATATAATACTGTATGAGCTGTATTAATAGAGTTAAAGACGGCTGACAAACGCTTTATACATATAGACTGAATGTGGTGTGTCTCTTGAATGAAAATGTACCATATGATTGATGCCAGAATCTGCAATCAGAAGATCTCAATATGACAACATTACTCGAGTCTCCTGAGTGAGAACATGTTCTTCTGGGTTCTACTGTAGTGTGTGAAGGATTGAAAGCTGTTTCGTGCTCACCAAGGCTGCATATATTTGATAAAAAATACCGTAAAATACAGTAAAATTGTGAAATATTATTACAGTTCAAAATATCTGTTTTTTATTAGAATATACTTTAAAATATAATTTATTCCTGTGACGTAAAGGTGAATTTTCTCCAGTCTTCAGTGTCACATGATCCTTCAGAAATCATTCTAATATGATGATTTGATGCTCAAGAAACATTTCTGAATATTATCAGTTGAAAACAGTTGCGCTGCTTCATATCTTTGTGGAAACCAAGACACACAGTTCCAAAAGAACAGCATTTATTTGAAATATAATCTTTTGTAACATTATAAATGTCTTCACTGTCACTTTTGATCGCTTTAACGCATCCTTGATGAATACAAGTATTAATTTCTTTACATTTTTTTTAGAATAATAATAAAATCTTACTGACCCCAAACTTTTGAATGCTAGTGTGTATATATTTCTGTGCACACGTGTCTGAATGTAATAAAGTCTGCAGATAAGGGGGGAAATCTTTTAATCTTCCATTATAACTTCTCACTACCCCCACACTCTCTCTCTCACTCACACACACACACACACACACACGCACACACACACACGCAGACCAAAGCCAGACAAACAACCCCAACTAGCTGAGAATGTCTTTCTGCTTTATTAACAATCTCAATGGCCATTAAATGTGTCTTCTTCTTTTTTTTAAACAAAAGTTATTGAATGATCTCTGATCTTAAATTAAATCCTCATGGATTTTCATGAGAGATTTTTAATATATACGTATATATATATATATATATATAGATTGTAATGTCTATTTTTGGTTCTTCAAACGGCTCAGGAAGAGAAATAGTTATGCAAAAACACCACCCCCATACTCTCTCTCACACACACACACACACACACACACACACACAGTGAAAGGGTGTAATTTGTAAAAAGTGTCTATAGTGCATTTGGATATATTTGCATCTTAATTAGGGGGGGGGGGGGGCAGATATCATAGTGCATTTCTAGAAGACGACGATAAACAAAACTATCAGTGCTGCCTTTAGTAATGTGTGTGTGTGTGTGTGCAATGCTACAATGCTGTATTATTGATGCTGCAGTTTGCGGTATAGAATATATGAATGCATGATGAATGTTTAGCGCACACACACACACACACACACACACTCATATGCGTGTGGGGGTGGGGGGTGTTCACATTAGAAGTGCTCTACGACCCCCATCAGCTGTTTGACGGGTTTGTCATTATGCGTGATGTTGGACGGCAGTGTAATATCACATTTCTCTGTGAGGAGAGAGAGATGGATGAGGAAGCCCAGAAAGAAAGAGAGAAACTCTCGGATTCTGTAGCGTTACGTTTCTCTCCTGCGTTTACCGTCGCATGCAATGCATGACGTGAAACACTGTCACGAAAACACCATCGTGAAGTTAAAGTGGGGCTTTTGTTAATTCAGTAGGAATGCACCAATCTGCAAATGTTGTGTAGTGCTGATATGATCATATACATCTATGAAGACTGATATGAAACTGTTTGTTCAGTGATATATTGTGCGTATAGTACATGCTATCTCCTTTCCAGAGCCGGCCGTTGTGTCTCTGGTATCATATTGATTTGTGTGGTTTCAGCAAACACCACAATGACGCACTGCCTGTTTGCGGAACTATTTTTTGTTTTGGCTTGTTTGTCTTATAACTGTTGTCTAAATATTGTTTTTCCAATTTGGTTTTGTCTAACGAGTGATTATGAAGAAATTAAGACGTAAATTAAAAGAATGAAAGAAACGATTAGCGAGTTAATTGAGTCCTTTATTTCTTTAGTTTCTTTGATTAAAATAATTATTTCTGCACTCCTCAGATTAGCCTTTTTATAATATATACTTCTCATATTGTATGTTTTTCTCCCTCCTGTTATATTTGACTGATTTGAGATGCTCCATGTGGTCCTTCTGTTTCCTGACAGCGTTTGCTCGTCCCGCTCCTGCATCTTAGCAGGCATTTCAACATAAGTTCTGAGTAATTCACCTCAGATTCACCAGGGCAGGAGCGACGTGTTTGTTCTCAACCTCTCAATCTGAGGACACAAGCTGCAGGGCAATTGTGGTCGCTTCTTAAATTCTCTGTTTCGGGGTGTCATATCCTTCCTTTCACACCGTTACATTATTTCAGGATGGTTTTTCTGTCTCGTTTTCACCTGTTCAGTCTGACGGTAGAAAAAGTAGTTTGCAAATGAAATATGAGCATATGAGGAAGTGCATAAGAGATTTGATTCAGGTAGAGTTTGACTACTTGCTAAGATAACAATGTGATCTTTAATAATTATTAATCTTGCAATGCAATCGTGCAATGCCTTCTTACACCATGTCCTAACCAGATGCGAATCCATAAGATTCCAGCGACAAAACATTTGTCTGTCTACACCAGATGTGACGTGAATACGAGACTCCACAAAATCAATCCCTAATCACAGCCAATCAGAAGAGCGTGTGGGCGGAGTCTCTCTGCAAGTGCACTGCACTCACAACCAAATCAATCCCTAATCACAGCCAATCAGAAGAGCGTGTGGGCGGAGTCTCTCTGCAAGTGCACTGCACTCACAACCAAATCAATCCCTAATCACAGCCAATCAGAAGAGCGTGTGGGCGGAGTCTCTCTGCAAGTGCACTGCACTCACAACCAAATCAATCCCTAATCACAGCCAATCAGGCGATCATGTGGGCGGAGTCTCTGCAAGTGCACTGCACTCACAACCAAATCAATCCAAAATAACAGCCAATCAGAAGAGCGTGTGGGCGGAGTCTCTCTGCAAGCGCACTGCCCTCACAACTAAATCAATCCAAAATAATGGCCAATCAGGTGATCATGTGGGCGGAGTCTCTGCAAGTACACTGCGCTCACAACCAAATCAATCCAAAATAACAGCCAATCAGAAGAGCGTGTGGGCGGAGTCTCTCTGCAAGTGCACTGCACTCCCAGTGTTCATAATCAAATTCATAAATAATACACCATTTTAACATTATTAAAAATACATACCAAAGTACTGAAACTATCTGTCATAAAATACACTTGTTTGTTCACATTGAGTTCTTATTTCCTTTAATTTATCTCTTCTTTACAGCAGTTCTGAGGTAAATTATCCATTTTCGCTTTCAGTACGGCTATAAGATAATTCACAATTATATTCAAACTCACATTAGATGCTTTTACATTAAATAAATCAGTACCTGAGATTATCATTGTCATAATTTGTATGTTGTTGTTCCAGCCGCGACATTGCAGAAACATAAACCGTTTGTAAAGTAGAATTGATGCATATCGCCATCGCGGCTGGTTAGGACAAAAGATGCTTTACATCGCATGTTACAGTCGTGTCATGTCTGGTTAGGACGAGGTGTTATAAAAGCAGCATTCTCATTAAAGCTCAGATCTAGAATTGCAAAATGAATATTACAATGTTTGCAATGCTGCATTAGAATCTCACCAAAAGAAGCAGAACATGCCCTATAATGCTGTCTAGTTAGGAAACACACTCTTTTTCTCTCGCCGTCTCTCTCTGACGGTTTTGATGGAATTGTTCTTTCCCTTTTTTTCCACGTTCTGTCTGATATGCAAATCATTTTCCTTTATCTCAGCTGTCTGACCAATCAAACTTTAATCTTCTTCTCTCTATCTGCCCGCAGTTTGATGGTGACAACATGTACATGAGTGAGAACAACCAAGAGTTCCTCTCCCCGAGTCAGGTGAGATTCAAATCCCTCAAACCTGGCGTTTGAAAGCCTGGATTTACAGCTTTTTTTTGTTCAATCTTAGTTCCCTATGTTCATCTTTTCCAGTGTTTTCAATCAAATAACATAGGAAATGGCTTTTTGTTCAGTATATTTTAGATTTTCGTGTGGCTTAGAGACCCAACGATATTAACATCTCGAGGATCCGGATATACTCGTGAGACCGGGAACAAATGTGAAACTAGTCTAATGACATGCTCTTTAGGAATATTAATGGCCGAATCATAGTGAATATATTCGTAGTTCTGTGGGATAAACATGAAGAGGATCTGATAAAGCTCCTCCACTCTCTTCTTTTGTCTTGGTTTGTTTACTCTGAGACTCTTATTTGACATCTGTCTGCGGATCTTCTTCGCTTGACCAGATTCAGGCAGTTCAGACTGATTTTTGCCTTTAACGCTGTAATGTTACACACACACACACACACACACACACACACACACACACACACACACACACACACACACACACACACACACACACACACAGACCAAAGCCAGACAAACAACCCCAACTAGCTGAGAACGTCTTTCTGCTTTATTAACGGCGTCTCTCTTATTTCCATCTCAATGGCCATTGAGTGTGTCTTTTTTATTTATTTTTTAACAAAAGTTATTGAATGATCTCTGATCTTAAATTAAATCCTCGTGGATTTTCATGAGAGATTTTTAATATATACGTATATAAATATAGATTGTCTATTTTTGGTTCTTCAAACGACAGTGATGCTCAGGAAGAGAAAGTGTTACGCAAAAAAGATTGAAGTAATTATCTTGCATATGAAAACACATCAGCTTGACATTCACTGTTTTTATTATTATATTTGTGTCTTATTTTTTAATTGTTATATTATTAAAATGGTTTAATAACAAACATAGCATGTTTTATTTCTGTAATGTATTTCAGAGTCTGTAATTCACAGACATCCTAGTGCTATTTGTTTATGTATTTGTGTCTATGCAATTCACCATTCGCTGGGAGTTTGATTGACAGACGATCTGACCAATCATAACGCAGTGACAAGAAAAACAGACAGGAGAGTTAGTAGATTAACGTCTGTAGACTTGAACTTGAAAAATGGTGCGTATTGACGTCTTTCTACGGTGGAAATAGCAAACCTTCTGATATTCAATTATGTTAATTTCGTGCTATAACTAGTAGTAAAGAGATTATCAGTTTACGTGTCTTTGCGAAAGGTCAATCGGGTTCAAAAGGTTGAGAGCAGATTTTTTTTCATTTAAATCTGAAAATAAAGAAACATTCTGATATAAAATTAATACATTAAATATACAACATATATAATACAAATATTATAGAAATACAACTATTGTTTTAAATAAAATACACTATTTAAATTATAAATATTAAAATATTCTGCATTATTTCTACATGACTAATCAAATTAATTAATTTGTTCAGTTAATTCAGTTAATTTGAGTATGTTAAATTATGTAATATTTTTTTTGCGACTAATTAAATGTAATGTTAATTTATTCCTAAGAAAAAATATATGTAGTAAAGATTATAGAAATATAAATATAATAAGGTCTTATAAGTATAAATACATACAATAAATTATAAAGATTAAATGACTGCATTATTTTTATGTATGTAATACATAAATTAAGTAAATTATGTAATATTTTTATGTGGTTAATCAAATGTAAGTAAATGAGTTTCTATCTAGAAATCTAGAAATTTAGGGTTTTGAGGAATATAAAATATTATATATATATAATATAAATATAAGGTTTTATAAGTATAAATGGTAACACTTTACAATCAGGTTTCATGTAGTTAATGTTAGTTTATTTAATGCATGAATTAATGGTAACAAATGAGACCTTATTAGTGTTACCGTATACAACACATTATAAATGATTCTGCATTATTATGATCATTGACACTCATTTACTTAGTTTTAATTGGTCATATGTAGACATATTGATATTGATCATGTGACTCTTTGTCAGATTTTCTTCTTTACATTGAAGCTCAAGATGCTATTGGAGAACATGATCGTCAGGTTTTGTTCATTAATCTGACAATATAATCCATAATGACAAAAAAGTGTATTCAATTATGCAAAAAGCTCTCAGATCCCACTGTACATGTGAAGATCAGGAGAGGCTGTTTGATCTCTCTTTTTTTTTAAATTCCGTTGTTACTTTGAAACTGATTCCATTTGAAAAGGTTCCATTGAAAACGACTGTCATGGAAACAGGCCTGATCTCGAACGGCCACACACAAGGCCAGTCCATCACACACTCACACACTCGTTTGGGTCTCGGATCAGGCGCCGTGTCCTTCCCAGGAGTCTTCACATTCACGTTGACTGAGCTGTCCTCCTGCGACCTTTGACCCCGTCTGATTGTAGGGGAGAGTTCGTCTCCGTTTGGCCCCTAACGAGCCCTGTGTGTGTTCAGGGTCACCGAGGATCGCCACGGTAACCGCCGCCAACAAAAGAGTGTGTAGTCCGCCGAGGGTTGACCTCCAGCCAACTCGACCGATCGATAGTGGCTCAACAAGAGCGAAAAAACGAGAGAGAGAGAGAGAGAGAGCTGAATGAAGCTGAGAATGAGAGAGACAGACAGATACAGAGAGAGAATTGATTACAAAGAGAAAACATCAATGCTTCTTCTGTTCTGCGTGACGTTTTCTGCTGAATTTACATGTGAGAGTAGGAATATTTCACCCCAAAATTAAACCTCTCTCTCTTTGTATTTACGCTCATGTCGTATTAAATAGATCAAAAGTGACAGTAAAGACATTTATAATGTTACAAAAGATTCTATTTCAACATTCTATTCGTCAAAGAATCCTGAAAATGTTTCTCGAGCATCAAATCATCATATCGGAGTGATTTCTGAAGGATCATGTGACACTGAAGACTGGAGTAATGATGCTGAAAATACACTGGAATAAATTACACTTTACTGTATATTCACATGGAAAACAGTTATTTTGAATCATAATAATATATCACAATTTTTACTGTATTTTCTGATTTATTAAATGCAGCCTTGGTGAGCAGAAGAGACTTCTATCAAAAGCATTACGAAATCTGACTGAAAGTGAGCATAATAGACTTCTTTCAAAAAAAAAAAAAAATATATATATATATATATATATATATATATATATATATCTTCCTGACACTTATAAATATAGTGCACATTTTGTATGAAATAAATAACAGCACACTGGTTCAGACTGACGTGAGGGTGAGTAAACGACAGAATTCCCATTTTTGGGTGAACTATCCCTTTAAACGTGGTCTCAGTTTGAAAGCGCTGCTTCTGATTAGCATGCTAAGCCGTCCTCCAGCACTGTGTCAATTTACTCATCCTTTATCAGCTGAAGTTCATCTCAATGTGATAGCGCAGCGTAAATGTTAGTCTTTGCATTTGCATTCTTGGCTGAAGAAAGTAGCTGGGAAATGTCTCTAATGGACTCGCCGTTTTGAGTATGCAGAAGACGTCGCGGTCGAGATTATAATCTCACAATTAGAGTAACAAGGTTTTATTGATTGCTTCCCGGAGCTTTGGTTGCCAAGCAAGCCTGTGATTAGAGAAAGACTGAGAAAACTCTTCCAGAGGAGCATTTGGCTGCTGATCTGAGACGTCAGAAGAGGGATTCTGTTACTGAGGGTGACGAGGGCTTCGTGAAGACAGTTTACATGTATACTGATCCAAAACTGAACTGTCAGGGCCAAGAATCAGAGCAAAACTAACTAGAGAACTGTAGATGTTTACAGAAGGACTAGTTTAACCATCTTTGAGTCTTTCACACGTTTTATCTGCCCTGCTGGTTATTATATTGGTATCATTTATATACTATTGTACTATTTATTAGAGATTCATTAAAGAGATTTGTTCAAAAACGCTGATTCATCCAGTAATGAAACAAGTGAAGTATTTATGAGCGAGTCATTGAATCATTTATTCAAGAGATTCGTTCAAAAATGCTGATTCATCCAGTAATAAAACAAGTGAAGTATTTATGAGTGAGTCATTGAATCATTCATTCAAGAGATTCGTTCAAAAATGCTGAATCATCCAGTAATGAAACAAGTGAAGTCTTAATGAGCGAGTCATTGAATCATTCATTCAAGAGATTCGTTCAAAAACGCTGAATCATCCAGTAATGAAACAAGTGAAGTCTTAATGAGTGAGTCATTGAATAATTTATTAAAGAGATTCGTTCAAAAACGCTGATTCATCCAATAATGAAACGAGTGAATTGAATCATTAATTCATGCCGTTTTTTTAAACATAATTTATTCAGATTCATTAGACTGCAGCGATTAACATTTGTCAGAGTAAATTACGTTATTTTGTTTAGTTGTCTGTTCAGAATCGTGATCTGTTTGAAAAAATAAAATAAAATGTAATTCTAATTTTATCCAGAATCATGCAGCTCTACTATATACTTAATATTTTTTTTATAGTTTGACTAACTTATAATGTTAATCAGCGATTCATGATATGTGCAAGGACACTGTAATGTAACTATCCACTATACAGTTTTATAGTTTTACTATAAAAAAAAATGCATAACTAAATGTGTCTAGAACAGAAGTCATACTCCTAAAGGGATGATTCGAAACTTCAGATGAACTTCAGTGCACAGATAGCACATTTTATGACCTGAATAATTAATGCAAGCTCTTATCAAAAACTAGATTCACGTTACGGCTTTTAAAACTTTGTCTTGCTCCATAGACCTTCTAAGTGCATCACTGTACTGTAATTATTTTCTGTGGTAATTGACGTCATGCATCATGCTGTACAGAACATGCCTGTACCTTTATATGCAAATGGCCTCTGTTCTGATTGGCCAACTATAAAATAGTCTAGATTGAATGGATAGAACATGTATATGAATATATAGTGAAAAGCCCAAGATCCCTGTAAAAGTGAGGTCTGTGTTTCATGTGTATCTGTGATTGAGTTTGCGCTGTACTGTGACTGACTGTGATTTGGGGATCTGGTGTCATTGGCTCGTTTGCTCTGATTAAAGCGTCTTTGTGTCGACTGTAAACTCCAGCCGTATGGAGGAGAATTGCATGTGTGTGTGTGTGTGTGTGCGTGCGTGTGCGTGTGTGTGTGTGTGTGTGTGTGTGTGCTGCTCTCCCTGCTGGTCCGAATTACGGCTGAGTACATTACTATGATTTACAACTTCCTCCTGCTGTTTAGATTGAAAAGAGAGAGAGAGAGAGAGGGAGAGAGTGCGATGGCCCGTTCGCCCTGCCCCCTCGCCCCGCAACCACCACACATCTTTTGTGAAATGAAAACAAAGCACGAGCCTGCCAAAATATTTCTATAGTCGATTGCTGAGCAAGCAGAGAGTCTGTCAGAAAACAAAAGGCGAGAGAGATCGCTGGACGGCCGGATTTGATGCCACAGCAAAACTCACATTCTCTCACAAAGTCTCTGATCACTGGCTGAATCTCATTAAACCCGCCAGAACATGTCCAGGTCATATTTCTCCACGCCATTTATGTTTTGCATAAAGACAATAAAGCCAATTTGAGGACCATTAGGATATTTTTTTTTTGCATTGCATGACATTATTTTCATGGCAATTAAGGACATTTACCCTCAAACTCTAATTACTGTAATGCAATATTAGTTGCATTTTATTATTTGCATTCGGCATTGTTTTTCCCCTGTGGTCCACCGGTCACATGCATTGTGGTAGTATTTATTATAATGCTTTTACATTTTAAGAAAAAAAAAAACGCATTTTGCAAAAATGCAATTTATGCTGATTTAAATAATTTTGCATTTCTGAGCATCATGAGAATTCAAAAGCAAAACATCTGGATCCATTACAATAATGGTCGTTTGGGGGAAAATGTGTTCAGTTATCATGAGAACAATATTTTAATGCAAAAAGTCTAAACGTAGGCTTTATTTGCTTTATGCAAAATGTGATTTCTTGCTTCTTTCTTTTAATTTTAGGGCTAAATTATGTGTTAGACGTGTGCTTTCATGAGACTCAGCCCATCAGTCTGTTTGGAATATTTCTCTGACACAGAACTGTTAACAAATGCGTCCGAGTGTTTATTCTAGTCGCCGGTGTTGCCAAGTCCTCTGATATCCTTCATGTGTGCCGTGAGTGAAGTCCTTTGATATCATCCTTGATATCGTGTGTGTATATAGTGAAAGTGTTTAAAGCATAACTGCTTATATCTTGTGTGCTTTATGTTTATTCATTTTGTTCTATTTTTCTTAATACCCCACGCAACACTTTAGCCATTAGTCGCTCTTTCAGATTAAGATCAGAAGGAAAAGATCAACATTTTCCATGTGCAAAACCACACGAAACTTCATTTTCGAAGGATTTCTTGAAGCCTCTGTGATCATTTCATGAGAAAACTTGGCATTTTCCTTTCAAATATCATTAATATTACCATCATTTTCAGCACAGAACGCTAAACAAATTAAATGACCTAGTGAACAACTTTAGATTGCGTTATCTGAAGATAGTTTTGAATCTGCATATATAAATTATATGTAATAAAAGTCTCTTATGCTCACCAAGGCTGCATTTATTTGATCATAAATACTTAAAAAATTGTGATATATTATTATGATTTAAAATAGGTTTTATTCCTGTGATCAAAGCTGAATTTTCAGCATCATTACTCCAGTCTTTAGTGTCACATGATCCTTCAGAAATCACTCTAATATGATGATTTATGATTAATACATTTTATTTTGCAAGTTTCTTTGATGAATAGAAAGTTCAAAAGAACAGCATTTATTTGAAATATAATTTTTTGTAACATTATAAACGTCACTTTTGATCAATTGAATACGTCCTCACACGATAACCGAGGCTTTACGCGATCCTCTGCTGTTAAACAGTGTGCTTGTGTCTGAGACGACATTGCTAAAGTGACATTTGTATTGTCAGACTGCTGACTTGACCTGAAATGTTGTTGAGGTGGCAGATAAAACTGTAAAGAGTCGAAGTCTGCTGAGCGCATCAGTGGATTTTTGATCCTGACTTCGTATTAGAAGCATAATGTTGTTACTTACCTTCTCGAATTCAAAACCAAAACTATAATTATCAGGTTATCAGTGATCCTAAAACAACACTGCCTTAAAGGATTAGTTCACTTTCAAAAACATTTTTGCTGATAATTTACTCACCCCGATGTCATCCAAGATATCCATGTCTTTGTTTCTTCAGTCGAAAAGAAATGAAGGTTTTTGAGGAAAACATTCCAGGATTTTTCTACACAGAATGGACTTCAATGGCAACCAACTATTCCAATGTTCAAAGAAGGTTCAAATGTCCGTCTCAATGCAGCTTCAAAGTCTCGACACGATCCCAGTCGATCTTATCTCGCGAAACGATTGGTCATCTTCAAAAAAAAAAACACAAATGCTCGTCGTGTACCATCTCTGAGATGTGCCACGTATTGCGTCATCACGTTGGAAAGGTCACGCGTCACGTCATCTTTCTAAGTTATTTGTCTGTGTTCTCCGGTTCAAAAAGGAGGGAAGGGCGAAAAACTCCATCTCATTTTCTCCTCCAACTTCAAAATCGTCCGACATCTTTTTATTATTATTATAAAAAAAAATTCATGACCTTTCCAACGTGATGACGCATCTCAGAGATGGTACAAGATGGGCATTTGTGGTTAAAAAGTATATATATATATATATTTTTAGAAAATGATAGATCGTTTCGCTGGATAAGAGCCTTATTTCTCGACTGGGATCGTGTCGAGACTTTGAAGCTGCATTGAGACGGACATTTGAACCTTCAAACCGTTGGTTGCCATTGAAGTCCATTCTGTGGAGAAAAATCCTGGAATGTTTTCCTCAAAAAACCTTAATTTCTTTTCGACTGAAGAAAGAAAGACATGGATATCTTGGATGACATCGGGGTGAGTAAATTATCAGCAAAAAATGTTTTGAAAGTGAGCGAATCCTTTAAAATACTCTCTAGGTAGTCAGCTCACTAGTTTTTGATTTGATCCGCAATTAATGATCCTTTATAAACCCAATTTCTACAGCAATCACACGCCGTATGCAGTTATCACTGAGCGCTGTGCCGTAAGACACACACAAACACATCACGTATATATTTCAGCTGGAGATCTGGCTGATGTCACATCACGAAGCAGCTTGGTCTCCATGTCTGTCGCTCTGACCTGTGTGTTCATCATTAGTTTGATTCTCGTTCTGTCTCTAACATTCACGTAGCGTTTCTCTTCCAGTCCAGTGTGCAGTAATAATGACCTGAGATTTCCCAGAATTCACATAATGCTCAAATGAAGTGCAATGACAGAGCGAGACTGTGTCATTCCCTTTTTCACGATGATCGGATCATCTTACTATTTATAGTTGTTATATGAATCATATCAGTATTTTTGATATTGACAAAGACACAGCATGAACATATACAGGACACCTGACAGGTTCTGTTTTCATTTATTGATCATTCCTGTTGACTCATTATAATCCACGCCTCACTGAACACTCTTATGTTTAATGAAAAATTATGCCACACCAAAGTTGAGCAAACACAAGCTGTCAATCAAAAAGACGAGACCAAAAAACTTTCGGTCAGATTCGTTAATGCTTTTGATAGAAGTCTCTTCTGCTCACCAAGGCTGCATTTATTTAATCAAAATTGTGATATATTATTATGATTCAAAGTAGCTGTTTTCTATGTGAATATATTGTAAAGTGTAATTTATTCCTGTGATCAAAGCTGAATTATATGATGATTTGCTGCGCAAGTAACATTTATGATTATTATAAATGTTGAAAACAGTAGTAAATGCCAAATTTAAAAGAACAGAATTTTCTTCAAATAGTAGAAATAACAATATAAATGTTTTTACTGTCACTTATGATCAGTTCAATGCATCCTTTCTGAATAAAAGTATATATATATATATATATATATATTTTTTTTTTTAATCTCACTGTCTTCTTTCTTAATGCATGTTTTTGGTCTTATTGTGCACGTTTGAAAATAAATTTTTTATATTTTTTTTATTTCAATAGTACAGTGTTACCTATAAGAATAAGAACAATAAACAAAATCAGAAATAAATTGTATATGCAATTGTGCATGAAAAATGAGTTATTAATTAAAACATTGAGTCGATTCACATGTACGGCTGGCAGAAAATAACATGCTACTCGCCTCTGATAGTTATATCGCATGTCTTAGTGTGGTATTTTGTTTGCATCAGCGTGTTACAAAAGAAAACCAATACTTATTAATACAGTATCTTCTTGAAATGATCCGGTTCTGGATTCCCAATCCTAGCGGTTAGTCCAGGTGTTGTGTTACAGTAATGCGACTCCTCTGTCCTGCTTTGTGCGACCAGACTGATATGATATTGTTGAGAACGGTGTGTGTGTGTGTGTGTGTTCATGCATACACATACGGGAGATGACGGCAGTGAGGCACAAAAGAAAGTATTTTTACTAGACTTTTCCTTCAAGTGCTGTTGAACTGTGGAAAATTGACTCGGCTGATGAGAATGTAAAGATTTCTGGATATTTCAGACTGTAAATTGGCGCTTGAGCATATGGTGTTTGAGTGAACACATTGAAGGTTAAATGTTTCGCCTCGTCCACATGCTCTCCGAATAATGTAGACTGGAGCAGATGGTATGTAGGCTGCACATTCACTTTATTTATGGGTGAATAAGACTGTGTGTGTGACTGTTGCAATTAGGTTCCATTTAGCCGGATATTTATTAATTATCTCTATCTGCAGACGCCCATAATCCAATCCACTGCTGTAAAAGCTGCTGGTTTGTACATGCCTGTCTAAATGAGCACATATAGACATAAATAAATAAAGCTCATGATGATTATATCTTTCGATTTTCTCAAGAAAATGTGAGTGGGGCTCGTGCAAAATTGCTATTTGGTTGTCGGGGTGTTCTGGATGATTGACAAGTGTGGTTTCTCAAGTGAAACGAGTCTAGATACTTCACTTCGCAAACACCGCTAACTATTACAAGCTAAACGAGATAGTTCCCTCAAACTATCTGTCATTAATCACTCTCTCTCATGTCGTTCCAAACCCGTAAGACTTTCGTTCATCTTCGGAACACAAATGAAGATATTTTTAATGAAATCTGAGAGATTTTTGTCCCTCCATTGACACTCTACGCAACTACCACTTTGACGCTTCAAAAAGTTCATAAAGAGATTGTAAAACTAATTCATATGAATTTTAGTCCAAATTTTCTGACGAGACTCGATCGCTTTATATGATGAACAGATTGAATTTAGGCTTTTATTCACATATAAACATTCATCAATGCAAACATCCGTTATGATAAACGGAAGCTCAAGCATGTTCGCTTGACGTGCGAGAACCAATGAGGTTCATTCTCGTGTTACGCATCACGTTTGAGCTTCAGCAAGAACCAATGAGGTTCATTCTCGTGTTACGCATCACGTTTGAGCTTCAGCAAGAACCAATGAGGTTCAGTCTCGTGTTACGCATCACGTTTGAGCTTCAGCAAGAACCAATGAGGTTCATTCTCGTGTTACGCATCACGTTTGAGCTTCAGCAAGAACCAATGAGGATCATTCTCATGTTACGCATCACGTTTGAGCTTCAGCAAGAACCAATGAGGTTCATTCTCGTGTTTTACGCATCACGTTTGAGCTTCAGCAAGAACCAATGAGGTTCATTCTCGTGTTACGCATCACGTTTGAGCTTCAGCAAGAACCAATGAGGATCATTCTCGTGTTTTACGCATCACGTTTGAGCTTCAGCAAGAACCAATGAGGTTCATTCTCGTGTTACGCATCACGTTTGAGCTTCAGCAAGAACCAATGAGGTTCAGTCTCGTTCGGCTTAGCTTCTATTTATGTTCGCTGCTGATCAATATTTACATATGTGAATAAAAGCCTAAATTCAATCTGTTCATCATATAAAGCGACTATACTAATATATGGATTTGTTTTACGATCTCTTTATGAACTTAAGTGGTAGTTGCGTAGACTGTCAATGGAGAGACAGAAAGCTCTCAGATTTCATCAAAAATATCTTCATTTGTGTTTCAAAGATGAGCGAAAGTCTTACAGGTTTAGACCGACATGAGGATGGGTAATTAATGACAGAATTTTCATTTTTGGTGAACTAACCGTTTAACCCTAAATAACACGTTACATTTTTAGAATTAAAAATGCATGCATTTATAGTTATTCAGTCATTATTTACTGCATTTATAAATATTTTTTTCCTCTGATTATGCTTTCAAAAGGAGGTTTTGTCATTTTCAGCTCACTTCTGGGAACGGTTGTATGTCACTTTGTGTGTCTGGTCTTCGGATAATTTATGATGGTGCTGCTGTCCGTCAGCCAAATAAAAACAGATGACGCTCCAAAAACATCGTCTTTGATAAAGCCAACCCTCCACACACACACACACACACACACACACACACACACACACACACACACACACACACACAGAGTGAATGGGAATCTGATAGATGTCTTTCTTTGTCTGTCGTTGTCGGGTTTGTGGGGGATGTGTTTTAGGTTAGATCACTCAGGCATCCATCACCGCATGTCGCTGGAGGTCTACAGAAAAATGCTTATTAGAAAAATCTGTCATTATGCTTTTAAACACACGAGCACATTACATTTGCCTCGCCAAACAAGAAACTTTCAGAGTTTTATTATTTGCACTTGAGTAAGTGTTCCTCCGAGACATTTTACTAATTCAGATATATTATTTTACGTAACAGGTGAAGCTGCGCCGCTCATTTTAGTTTTCATAAACGTGAATATTAATATAACATTCAAAGCACTCCATCATTTCTCTATAGAAAGTTTGCCTCTTTTAACTACTGCGTGCTCTGGTTTCAGAGACCTGAACTGCATCACTGCATTACTCAGGGTTAGACTTTTCTGATTTAAGAGATCAGATGCATGAATTTCACCTTCTGGATGATAAAATGTGAATAAAATCCCACATTGAAGGAGGAACCCGAGCCATATCTAGATGCCCTTCAGAGTCGTGCGATTGGGTTTTGCACATGCATCGGAACATGTAGAAGTGTAGTTGTGGAAATATAATGGTCTTAATAAGCCAGATCGAAATAGATTTATGTCTGAATGGCATCTGTTGTGTTAAGACTGAAGCTCGCACACTCATATGTTGGATTTCTAATCAGCCCAACAGCATACAATGGCTTTAAATTGATGCCAGAGATAGTTGGACGCCTTCCCAACCTGAGAAAAAACTCTTCTCTTTTCATTATCCCATCATTTACGCCAACTAGCCGTTCATCTGTTTATGCAAACAGAAGGCGTTTGGTTTGAGTGCGTTTGCATTCGATCGCATGTACAAATGTGTGCGTTTGAGTCGACTTTCCAGCGACCAAATGTTTTTGAGCGTCGTAAATATTCTCAGGAATTTGATAGCGTTGCTTTCAAAGTGGCGTCCGCTCTTCGCTTAATGAAAGCTACAAATTGAAACCCTCAAACTCAATGCAAACGCCATCTTGCATCCAAATTGAGTTCTAATATCCTTGAAAATTGGATGGAGAGATTGAGGAGGAGCAGGAAAATGGAAAAAGTGGCAAACAAAGAGGAAAAAAACAAACATTTGTCTTATTACCAACTGCTTTGACTGTTGCGATGAACCTTTGAAGAGCAGAACCTCTACATGCATTAAATGTGTAATACATATAATCACATCCTGAAGTGAGGCGGATGAATTATGTATTTTTCCGAACCGTTCGACATGGCACCACCTTGAGATTTACATTTTATCGTCAAGGACGTTCCGCTGCTTTTGACAAACGTCCCGTCCCCTCCTGGTTTCACCACAAAACATTCTCTGAGTCCATTGTTAGCATTTATCCTTAAAATCAGCATGACGTGGAGGGATTTGATGAGCGTGGCCTTTCATGCGCAGGAGAAGTGTGATGAGTCAGCCGCTCTCAATGAGCTTCAGGTAATGGAGTTTCATCAGCAGATCTCCCCACATTACAGCAGATTTAAAACATCTGCGCACGCTCCGTTCCTTACAGTAATGTACCGTGGTACCATGTCCAAAGAACCCTGGTAGTACCATGTGTTATGAATGTGGTGGACTTAAAAAAACGCTCCAGAAAGTACTGTGGCAATTTGGGCACATGCACCATGATATTACTGTGGTATTTTAGATGTGTACCATAGTATTATCAAGGTATTTTAAACATGCAACACAGTTTTATCCTTTGGACATGAACATTGGTATTACCATCGTATTTTAGAGGGCACCATGGCACTATCATGGTATTTTGGACATGTACGTTTACTGTGTTATTTTTGTGGTATTTCTGGATGTGCACCATAATATCATCTTGCCGTTTTGGATGTGTACCATAGTATTACATTGTTTTGGACATGTACAATGGTATTAACATGGTATTTTAAACATGCGCCACAGTGTTATCCTTTGGACAGTATAGTGGTATTCCCATAGTATTTTGGATGTATACCATGGTATTACTGTGGTTTTTTGGACATATTACATGTAATTACCATGGTATTTTGGGCCATGGTATCACTGTGGCATTTTAGATGTGTACCATGGTTTTACTATAGTATTTTGGACATGTACAATGGTATTAACGTGGTATTTTAAACATGCGCCACAGTGTTATCCTTTGGACAGTATAGTGGTATTCCCATAGTATTTTGGATGTATACCATGGTATTACTGTGGTTTTTTGGACATATTACATGTAATTACCATGGTATTTTGGGACATGGTATCACTGTGGCATTTTAGATGTGTACCATGGTTTTACCATAGTATTTTGGACATGCACCATGATATTATCGTGGTGTTTTGTATGTGTACCATAGTATTGCTGTGGTATTTTGGATGTTTACAATGGTATTACTGTGGCATTTTAACATTTACCATTGTACTACCACAGCATTTTAGACATGCACCACATGGCTTTGAACATGTACCATGATATTACTGTGGTGTGTTTGATGTGAACTGTGGTAGTACTGTGGTATTTTGGTAATTTAACATGGTTCTACCATATTTTTTCGGACATATACCATGAAATTGCCATGGTATCACTCTGGCATTTCAGATGTGTACCATGGTTTTACCATAGTATTTTAGACATGCACCATGATATTATCGTGGCGTTTTGGATGTGTACCATAGTATTGCTGTGGTATTTTGGATGTATACCATGGTATTACTGTGGTTTTTTGGACATATTACATGAAATTACCATGGTATTTTGGGCCATGGTATCACTCTGGCATCTTAGATGTGTACTATGGTTTTACCATAGTATTTTGGACATGCACCATGATATTATCGTGGCGTTTTGGATGTGTACCATAGTATTGCTGTGGTATTTTGGATGTATACCATGGTATTACTGTGGTTTTTTGGACATATTACATGAAATTACCATGGTATTTTGGGCCATGGTATCACTCTGGCATCTTAGATGTGTACTATGGTTTTACCATAGTATTTTGGACATGCACCATGATATTATCGTAGCGTTTTGGATGTTTACCATAGTATTGCTGTGGTATTTTGGATGTATACCATGGTATTACTGTGTTTTTTTGACATATTACATGAAATTACCATGGTATTTTGGGCCATGGTATCACTCTGGCATCTTAGATGTGTACTATGGTTTTACCATAGTATTTTGGACATGCACCATGATGTTATCGTGGCGTTTTGGATGTGTACCATAGTATTGCTGTGGTATTTTGGTGGTTCTGCATCAGCTGACACTGACGGAGGTTCATCTCATCCCACGTTTAAAGAGGTTCTGTTGGAGAATTCTCCTGAGGACTCGACGACAGTCTCTCTTCACACAATAGCTGCTCGCCCCACTGTTTACAACACACAATTTAGTTTCCTTCCAACAATTATGAGGGAAATTGAATCTCAGGAAATGTTCATTTTCACATCCATTAGAGCGGACAATAACAGGGGAGGCCTGAAGCCCACAAAGACATCTGTCTTCAAAGGCCTGCAGAAGTATATGGAAGATTAATATCCAGCGCCGGCAACACGAGCGCATGTTTACAGCGAGACCGAGCGGAGAATAGAGCGACCTCAGACGTGTTACGCTGAATATCTGCTCATCTCTGAGCCAGAATCACCACTGAGATCTCTTTCTTATCCGGGTTATATCTTCAACCAAATAATCGGGCAGATTGTTCTCCTCAGAAAAAGACTGTAATGTCTCAAAACTGTGTTTTTTTTCTTCCAGAAAAACATCTAATACTTGCATGAAACATAATGTTCAGACTTTTATGGCTCATATAGTCTGATATAGTGAGAATTCAGAGGAAAAACAGCTCGGTTTTATTCAAAATATGCAAAAAAAATGCATATAAATATCAATATCTGCCAGTAATATGTCTTAGTAAGATGATATTTAAATGCTTAGTTTTATGATCAACGTTTTAAAATGCAATGCAATGCAATGCAATGATGATTGAGAGACGAACAAATAACCCTTCCTCGAAAGCCTGATGATCATATTTGATACTCAAGCAAACCGAAGTTGCTTCAGTCCATTTGAAATATTACTAACAATATCAAAGTTACGTTTCGGATCATAAAGACACGTGAAGCTCGAGCTGAAGGACGTTTGTGCTATTAAACTGAAAGACTTTTACTTGCTAAAACAGTCTGTCGATCAGAGACAGAAGCACTGGAGGAGATTGACAGGTTTATCAGATCATGTTCATCATTTATTGTAGATATTCATGTTTTCACGTTTCGAATAAGGTACAGTAGCGTTATATGGTTGAGTCTCATGAGCAATGAAAGAGTAATCTGTGAGGAATGAAAACGTTCTTCTGAAGTGAGCGAGTCTCTTTCTTAAGATACCATTTAGCGCTTTAGCCTTGTGGAGACGCTCGGACAGATGATGTATTTAGGAGAAGTTTGTGATTTGAGTAATGCACCGAGGCAAGGTGAAATCTGAGGTCCCACAATCCTTGTCTCTCACTCTCCACGGCCGCGTATTTGCTAAAAGTATTTGTTTGCAAGATAAATGGCCGCTCTCCAGGCGAAGATGACTGGCAACACAAAGATGATATTGAATTGATTTCTGAAATGTTGCAGAACTGACTGTTTGATGTATACGGGCAGACATGAATCATAAAAATTCTATTAAAAAAGCTCTTGAATGGTTGACAGCGGAATATTATTTCTGATGATTAATTTGACTCAGTTATTATGGACGGGGCTCCAGTCAGATCGCCTCCTACAGAATTGCTTTTCATTCCCTCTTGAATACTCTCTCTCTCTCTCTCTCTCTGTCTCTCTCTCTCTGTGTCTCTCTCTCTCTCTCTCTCTCTCTCTCTCTCTCTCTCTCTCTCTCTCTCTCTCTCTCTCTCTCTCTCTCTCTCTCTCTCTGTCTCTCTCTCTCTCTCTCTCTCTCTCTCTGTCTCTCTCTCTCTCTCTCTCTCTCTCTCTATCTCTCTCTCTTAAAAGTTAGACTGACGCGGCTGACGAGAGGCATGAGTATTGATACGGACGCATGGCCAATCGCAAACTTTAGCGCTATGAAAACATGGTCTGTGCTTCCAAAAGTTGATTGTGATGATGCCGTATTTCCAGCAACTTTCCATAAAGCCAGATCGGAAGCTGCCAACTTATACGCGTCCAAAAATGTGATTCTTACATGTTTAACTGCATAATATTTATATAATTGTGTTTATGCCTCTCGGCAAGCATCATGTTGTCGACTGCTGTTCATACTCACAGAAAGGTTTGGGATTGATCAGACTTTTTTTAAATGAGGTCTATTTTATTTTGTTTTATTAATCGTATTTGAAAATATTTTTTTTTACAATTTATTTTACAATTTTATTTTAATTTAACATAAGTTATATTTGTATTGCATTTGTTGTATTTGAACGTGAACAAAATACAACTTATGCACGAATAAAATAAATTACAACTTATGTAAAATAAAATGAATAAAATACAAATACAAATTGAAAATATAAATAGAATAAATTCAATACAAAAAACATTCATTCAAATAAATAAAATTAAAATAAAATTTGTATTTTATTTTTTTATTTGAATTTAAGTTTTATTTTATTATTTTATTTGAATTTTTATATATATATATATATATAAATTGTATTTAAACATACATTTTTATTTTATTGTTTTATTTAAGTTGTAATATATTCTTTTATTCTATTTGCATTTATATTATTTATATTGAATTTATTTTGTGTATTTATAAGTTGTATTTTTTTAACATAAAGTTTATTTTTATTTTTATTTTTTATTTTTATTTGTTGTATTTCAACATGTTTTATTTTATTGATTTATTTTGTTTGAACAGAAGTTGCAATTTATTGAATCAAATTTTATTATTTAACTTTATTTTGATGACATTCAATCTGACAAGCAAGCGCCACTCAACGATCCTGAGGCGATATAAAGATGTCCTGATTCTCTGTGTGTTCCCGCAGCAGAATTACTCAGGACACGGCGGGGGGAGCGGGAACGGTGGAGGGGGGGGAGACGAGGACTACGAGATCCCCCCGATAACCCCCCCGAATCACCCCGAGCCTCACCTGCTGCACCTGATGGACCCCGAGTCCAGTTACCTGTGTCACTCCATCCCTCACAACGGCCTGATCAACCCGTACTCGTACTCCGAGCTGCCGGCGCTCATGATGTCCAACATGCTCGCGCAGGACGGGCACCTGCTGTCCAGCCAGATGCCCTCGGTGAGTCCCGGTGCAATCCCACAATGCACTGCAGTGAGATCCAGGCCTACACAGACTACAGGCATCATGGGTTCGCTCCCGACGCAAAGGCTGTTCCAAACTAATTACCTGGGTTTATAAGATACAGCATCACATTTATCCTTTGTGGATCGGGCAATCCCATAATGCACTGCAGTGAGATCTAGATCTAAGACAAGACTAAGACTAAGAAAATTACATTTTAATCAGTGCCGAAAATTATCAATAAAAATAGGTACATTAAATTAAACTCTGACATTTGTGTGTGCACTATGCATTTTTGTTTATAAGCATAACTATAGCATTGTTTGGTATTATTATGTCTATTTTCTAGTCAAGGACTCTCTATTAACTTTCTATTTCTCTATTAACTCAAATTTACCATTTATCATAAATGTGACGTCTTTAGCTCAGTTAATGTACATAGTTGTTAAATTTGCATTTATTCATTTAGCAGAAATTGTTAATATTTCATAATTATTGATAATTAAATAATAAAAAAATAAATATAACTTAATATTTTATGTAAAAAAAAAATTTAATTAAATATTATTTATACTTAAATTATATAATTTATAATATGCATTTACAGCAGAGAATACTAATTAAGAAAATTGTTAGTCTGTATCTTGTCCTAATTGTTTTGCATCAATAAAACAGTAGAATCACCAGATGCATATGCAAATGATATGCAGATGAGGTTTTGCATAATTAAAAAGGCATCGTAAGCTCCATATTTGGTGTTTGCGGGAGAAATTCTGGTGGACAGTTAAGCTTGTGCATCTTCAGTTTGCTGTGATTTATGAATCCATACGGTTACATAATTCACTAAACGTTTATGTAAACGCAGATTTTCGGCCGATGTGATTGGCTGCTTTAGCTGAATGGCAGGATTGTTCTGTTTGTTTGAGTGACAGGTCTCCTCGTGAATGAATGTCGCTGCTTTTTGACCCACAGACCACTGATCATCAACTAACTGACCACATCAGTCTCTACTAACGATTCTCTAATTGCGTTTAAGAGCGAGAGATGATGTCAGAGTCAGCAGTGTCACTGAGGGTTTGTGGGTAAATTCATCAGTGGCGTTTCTCTCTGTCAGTGGCTTCTTTGTTCGTCCATTACGCTCTTCTCCTCCTCCTCATATCCAGAGCTCATTACTTGCTGTTTTGTTGCTTAACACAGACTCTGAGGGCCATAAAGAAATATCAGGAGAGTCGTCAAACCTGCCATCTGTGGAAACTCCCTCATAAAGCAAAGAAATGTACAGGACAGCTCGGAAACAACTCTGGAATTCTTCTATAAGAGAGAATCTCATTCTTAAACAGTGCAAAATACAATTATAGAATTATGTTCGTTTTTTTGATCTGACAGCAGTTAATCTATTAATCGCTACTAATCGCATCTAACATAAACATTTGTAATTATATGTACATAATTATATCATTTCTATAAGGGCGAATCTCATTCTTAAACAGTGCAAAATACAATTATAGAATTATTTTAGATTTGACAGCACTAATATATTTTTTATATATATATATATATATATATATATATATATATATATATATACATACATACAAACATATACTATGTATATGTATATTAAAACATATTAAATAAAATGGAAATAAACTATAATACAATATATTTATGTGTGTGTATATATATATATATATATATATATATATAGTATATATTGTATTTATATATTAGTGCTGTAAAATCTATTAATCACTACTAATCGCATCTAACATAAACGTTTGTAATTATTTGTACATAATTATGTTATATATTAACAAATATATTATATATTAACAAACTTTTGTTAGATGCGATTAGCTGCACTTAATCGATTTGACAGCACTAATATATATATATGTATGTATGTATGTATGTGTATATATATATGTGTGTATATATATATATATATATAATAAAGTATAAAGTGAAAATATAAGTGAAAATATAAAAATAAAAGCTATTTCAAAATATGAATAAATATTATAAGAGTATATAAATAATACTAAAATATCACAGGACAGATTTTTGTGAGATTCACCTCTAAGCTTTTAAACAAAACGCAGTGTCCTCTTTTATATAACAGGGCTTTATATAACATTTCAGTCTTTTTGATTTTAAAACTCAGTTGTAAAACTGGAATCCAGTGCAACAACAGCGCCGAGTTTAAACTCAACTTTTCTGGTCATTCTTCTAATGGCTCTCTACAAAAGAAGCCACTTAAAATGGACATCAGGCTCCAGCACAAAATGGATGACAGACGTTCTGCAGCCGTATGAATCTATGCATGCAATTTCTTTAGCAACCACAATGCATTAAATCAACCATTCTTTCATTTCGAGATCCCATTTCTGTATTGACACCCATCGAGCGAGTGAATATAGAGTGTGGTAGTCAATAAATCTCCACTTAATGACACCGGCGTGATGGACTGCCATTTTATTCCCATTTCTTCCTCAAGCAAACTTAACCACGTAGCAATTATGTTCTGTACTATTTGTGCACTAAAATTTCTGGTTGTTTCCGGTCGAGGCGTTTATTAAGTTTTATATGCACACAGTTACAATGATAAAACCAATCTTTTTTTTAGCTTGAAAAGCTAAGCTCTATGCGCCGTATAAACGGGAGATGTGTAATGTGCCCTATTCACTGTGATGCTGATAACATTTCATGTTTTACATTGACCTTTTATGACCTTTGCCTCCATCTGAGTTTGGTGAAATGAAATTTTAGATGGCTGATTCGGTCCTGTTTGGTAGATCGATGGCGTTGAAACACTGCACTGGTTGCATTCTCAGTCTTGCCACAAGAGGCGCTATTGCAGAATTCAAATAACAGTTAAATAGCTTAGCATCATCAACAACACATTCGGTTTAATCGCACAAACATTTGAAGGTAACACTGATTGTTTCTTGTTTTGTTTGACATGCTTAGTGACGGGAGGAAAAAAGATTTTCGAAGCTTTGAATCAATTGAACCAATTGCCTCATGAAGCCTTTGCGAATCAATTATTCGGTGCACGTATCAAACTGCTAAAGTCGCATGATTTCAGTAAATGCAGCTTTGTTACATCACAACCACTTCAAAAAGGTTAGAAATTTTAAAATGATTCAACTTGTAAATGTGTAAATGCAACGCAATGCATAAAAACATCTTTTACAAACCAATTGAAATGTTTTATTAAAAGTGTAATCTTTTAAATGCAATTAACAAATGGTCTAATACCATTAAATGTGAAGTTGTCTGTATGTTATTTGATTAAATTCTTGGTTAATCATGCCCATAACAGACTATTAATTTTCGTTTTATTATACAAATGTGCCATTAAAGTTGCGTAAAGTTTGTTGTTGTGGTAAAAACCTGAAATGGGTTCACACAGATCAGTTATGATGTAACTCAAATGATTTGCGAAGGTTTCAAAGCTCCACAAAAGCAGTATTTCGAGTGTTTCACTATACTAATGCAACCATGACTCAAGCAATGGCCTGTGTTTGGGTGGGACTGTTTGTTTCTCCAACCAATTGACCGTTCGCAAAGACCCGCCCCCTTTAGTTACTGTTGCTATGTCCGACAAGCCACGCCTCTCTCACGCCAAAGTCTCAACTTTCAAATTTGGTCATTTTTAAAAAAGAAATTTAAACAATAAATTACCGTTTTGTGTCTCTTTAATGTGTCTGACAGATCGCTCAGTTAAAGCCGCTCGTGAACCGATCATCTCTTCCTTCTAGTTCATTTATAGCATCAAATAAACATGAATGAACATCAGAAGGAATGTTGTTTTAACCTCGGAAAGACGTCAGTACAGTCCGTTTCTCAAGTTCAAATCCTCCGACGTTAATCTACTAACTCTCCTGACTGCTTTGTCGTACAAAAATGGCCGATTCGGCGGATGGCGGATTATGATTGGTCAGATCGCCTGTCAATCAAACTCCCTGCGAAGGGTCAATTGGAATACAGTCAGTGTTTTTGAAATTCTGTGGGTGAAAATGTTTCTGTTTTAAAAATGTCAGTTATGCGAACGTTAAGGGAACATTCCATTTTATCATTTTGAATGTAAACATTCTGAACTTGAACATTCTCAAACAATTAGTAACATTTAAAAAAAAAACATCCAACTGAAATGTTTCAGGAAAACGAATGTTATTAAAGACCAGATATCGCTGAGCAAACATTCTATCAACGTTACTTGAAGAACGTTTGTTTATTACTTTGAGAGAAACGTTCCAGAACGTTAGCTGGGAATAATCTTTATGCACATTTGAAAGTGCTTATGTTTTGCATATGTGTTTCTTGTCTCCTATAGTTTATGATTAAATTGAACAGCCAAAAAAAACCCCGAACAATGCGGTGCGCTGTTGAGTGTTTACATCTGCAAAATTCAATGCAAACAAGACCGGTCCATTTTGTTTAGGGGTGTTCGGTGTTGTTTACGGGACGGGCTTTATCGCACACAGAAGCCTTTGCTGATGAAATGAATCTCTGCCATCAGGGGATCAGTGCATATATTCCGTCTCCAGAAGAGAAGAGAAGAGAAGCCATTAGGTTTCATCTTCCGTCTTGAGTAGAGCGAGCTGGAGAGATCTTTTTTCATTAGAGAGAGAGAGAGAGACTGTCAGAGAAAAGAGATGGAGAGAGATGGGCTGGAGGGGCAGAAAGAGTGATAGAGGAACGGGAGGAGCAAAAAAGAGGTTGAGTGACTGAACACGGCACCGGGATAAAAGGAAAACTGCTTTGAATGGAATGTCATCAGTACTAAGAGCTTTTTAAAGTATATCAAACAATTTAGACGGAGCGCCGCTGCATGGACACAACTTCCATCTCCATAACCGTGTTTGCACTTCTGACGGAGAGTAAATATCTGGACCAGCTCTCTTTACTGTTAATGCATGTTAATTCAGCGCATATCAACTCCATAAACAAACCAAACAGAGAGATGCACTGGGGAAAACATGGTTGTACAAACTATTTTCACTTAGAAATCGCTTGAAAACTCAGTAGAAACTCTATGCCAAGTAACACATTGAATTTAAAAAAAATTGTATTTACTCCAGGAATCTTGGTTTTATTTTCACTTAATAAACTAACCAGAGAGATGCAATGAAAAAAAAAAACATTGTAGAAACAATTTGTGCTTAGAAATCGCTTGCAAACTTCACAATTGATTACGAAGAAATGGAAAGTTACACATTGCATTAAAAAAAATAGTATTTACTCCAGGAATCTTGGTTTTATTTTCACTTAACAAACTAACCAGAGAGATGCAATGGGGGGAAAAAACAATTCGTCGTTTGTAAACTTCACAATAGATTACGAAGAAATGGAGAGTTACACATTGAATAAATTTTTTTTAATTACTTTTTAATCTTAGTTTTATTTTCAATTTCGAAAAGTCCTTTTTTTACAGTGTGGAATATATTTTTGTCCTGGAGAAATTATATTTCTATATGAACATGCTCTTTCATGATGCTGACCATTCATTCAGCACACTGCCATTTAATATCTGCGATGTGGTGGCATTGATGTTATTAATCTAACTTTTACAGTATTACTGTACAAATATCTCATAAGGGAATAAACGGCTTGAAGCGAGAGCCAGCTGTGCTAATGTGGATATCAAAGTTAAACATGTATGTGGATCTGATGATTTGAGCTGCTTAGCAGATGCTACATGTTTCGTTAATGAAATGTCACATTTCAATGAGATTTCAAGGGCAATCAAGTGAGTTAAAAAATGTCATTATCAAGAGGATAATTTGCATTTGAAATATGTGTCCTTCAGTACAAGTGTTTTGTTGAGCGTTTTATGTATGTTGTGTAATACAGAATAATATCGTTCTGACACGAATGGAAACTGGAATGTTTATTGGCTGATGTTAAGAGTGCGGTGAAGTCAGTAACTGGAGAAAAGAAAAGCATTAATCCGCATTAGTTATATAGTCACTTAAAGCGTAGTTTAGGGGCCGTTTACACAACACCATTTCCAACTGAAAAAAGAAAACTTTTGATGTGTTTTGGCCGTTCATTTATCAGACAACGGCATTTTCGGGACTTGAAAACACACTTTATTGTCTTCATGTAAACAGCAAAAACTAGTGTGAACAGGGATCGCTTTGACAGCGTTGTCGTCTGTGCACAACACTTCAGTTTTTAGTACGTTGTTGTCGCGTAAACTTGTTCATGACGTCACCGAAACTTTATTTTTTAACTAAATTGTTATGCTGACAATGTAATTTGTGATGCACAACAGTAGAGCGCGCCGCTTGCAACGTCAGTCATGGGTTCGATCCCCAGGGAATGCATGAATTCGTTTCACGTAGATTTAATGCTTTTAAATAACATGTTACTTTCAGAACAATAAAAGTAAAGCAAAACCTTCACTAATCACCTCAAGTTATCCTTGCTAACTAGGTTTAGTATTGGTTAAAAGTACATTGGTGCTCCGGTCGATGCTCCCAACGTCACAGTCATGGGTTCGATTCCCAGGCATGTGTGTGTACATATACTGTATATACATGCATATATTATATATTTACAAACGTTTATGTTAGATGCAATTAATCATTATTAATCAATTTGACAAGCACTAATAAAAATACATGCATTCTTTCAATGCAATGCAAGTCACTTTGGATAGAAGCATCTGCCAAATGCATAAATGTAAATAAATGCAAAATAGCAGCCTCGCTCTCAGACTGTGTGTGTATTTTCCCAGCGCAGTGTCGTGTAGAGCCTATAATGGGTGAATAGTAATGGTTTTACAGGCCTGTACTTAGACTGGTAGATTCATCACCGCCTGAATGAACCGGACTGTGGTCGGGACTGGAGCAGAAATAGCCTGAAGATGATGGCCTGCCCAAACTCTCAGGCTATTCCTGGCCAGTCGGCCTTCCAACAGCTTTAATCAAATGTATTTTTGTTGAATTCCACCCAAGATATGAAAATAAAATGCCCACCGAAAGGGTTTATGGCGTTTGTCAAGGTTCGTGTTTCCAGAGCATGTCAGACGAATGCGGAGAAACTGAGGCCCTTTTCCTCCAGAACGGATGGAGCGGCGTGCGATTAATCAATATAAAGCAAAAGATATTTGCATCACGGCACAACTCAGGGATTACATTTGTAGCGGAAATGCTTTATGGAACTATTAATATCTTTTATTTTCTTTCCCTCCATCGCAGTTCAAAGAGCGTAATAGAATGCATTTCCTGCAAGGAATATTACACCGATGATTGATGGATCTGGAGAAAACGGGGAAAACATTGGGCTGTTCAATAGGCCCTGCGAAATCTGGCCTCGCACGAAACGAGAGAGAGAGAGAACGAGAAAATGAGACAGAGAACGAGAGAGAGAGAGAGAACGAGAGAGAGAGAGAGAGAGAGAGAATGAGAGAGAGTGAGAGAGAGAGAACGAGGAGAGAGAGAGAGAGAGAGAGAGAGAGAACAAGAGAGAGAGAACAAGAGGAGAGAGAGAGAGAGAGAGAGAGAGAGAGAGAGAGAGAGAATGAGAGAGAGAGAGAGAGAGAGAGAGAGAGAGAGAATGAGAGAACCCCCCTGGTTTTTAAACAGCTTTCTTTTCACCTTTGCGATTATTTATTTTCAAATAGTCCTTCAGGGTAATGTACCATTTTCTTATTTCACACCGCTATTTCCCATAAATGAGGGGAAGGTGCGATAAATCAAGAGGGAAACATAGACTTGCGCAAAAGCTGCGAGAGCGCTAAAGATTTATGTAACACATTCATGTTTTCCACTTCTTCTTTTTAGTGCTGCACTGTGAAAGCCTGCCTAATAAAAGCCCCTATTAATATTTCCTGTTGCCTAGCAACCGCAGGCAGCAAGTAATAGCATTCCGTGGAAAAATAGATGACCGGGCCGATAAGGAAAAATTCAATTCTTTTATTATCTCTAGGGAGAAGGTGCCTTATTTCCTTCTGCGCAATATGATATGAGAGCAGGCTTGTATATTAAGAAATGTTTTAAAGAAATAGAAGGTATTTTCCAATTTCATTATATCAGGAAAATGGAAGAAGAAAAAAGGAGAAGATCTGCTTTTTTTTCTTTCTCCCTTCTCTCTAATAAAGTCCATTAGGCTTTGGATTCTGCTAATCAAGGCGTCATTTACAGATTTAATTTAATTCTTTTGAATTTTCAATCACGTTCCCCTGGAAATATGAGACTTTAGGTTACCCTTAAAGTCTATATGTATGTATGCATATATATATATATATATATATATATATATATATATATATATATAGTGTGTATGTGTATGTATGTATTTGTATGTATGTGTGTTTATATATATATATATATATATATATATATATATATATAGTGTGCATGTGTATATATGTATGCATATATATATATATATATATATATATATATGTGTGTATATATATATATATATATGTATATATATATATATATATATATTATGTATCTCGTTTTGTATATATATATATATATATGCATACATACATAAATACGTATATGGATACATACACACACTTTACATTACATTTACATTATAGGTTTAATATCTTGTTGTGCAGAGCATTTATTATATATGATATATGCATGATATATTTGATACAAAATGTCTCCAGAAGTGTGCACATAATGCTGATGCTATTTCTAATGTCAGATATGAGATCAGTGAAAGGCTTCAGTTTTACGGCACCGTCGTTGTCCTTGTTCTGTTCTTGTTTAGTCATTGTCGTCTTGTTGTTTACTGGAAAAAGAGCAGCACTATTGGGAAGGACATTAGTCGTTGCTTGGAAACTAAGTGATTTGATTTGAAGTCAGCATAACTATAGTATATCCATAATGTCCTTATCGGAGCGCGAGGGGAACAGGAGACGCCGGAGAGGAGGAACACGGAGGTGTGTGTCGGATATAACAGGAGCCCCGGCTGATAAAGGCCTGTTTTATGTATCTCATTTTGTCACTGGCTTCTTTCATACCTTATCAAAGCATGAAATCACGTTCATATTCCTGCGCATGTATCTGGACACACATCAGCTGACTGAGGAGAACGTGCTGCTCTTCATAGTGTCCTCTGGTATGCTTTATTTGTGTCTCAGATGTTTCTCATAAAATAAAGGGGATACAAAAAGAGACCCAAACAAGAAATATAGTCATAAGAAGAAGTATAGATCTAAAAAATATAAGTGGAAATATTGTAGAACAGGGTTATTAAACTCAAACTAAAACCATACAAAAAAAGCATTAATATTAAAATAAATGTTAACCTATTTTATTTCAGCTTATTTTATAGCACATCTTTTGCTGGGCGTTTATTATATAATATATGAATGTGTGACATTTTATATAGAATTTTTTCAAAAGTATGTATGATCCTGATGCCATTTTCAGTTTTATTTTATTGTTGTTTATGGAACAAAACCAAAGCATTATATATATAGTATATGTAAATATATATTTAGTAAGCATATATATTTTTCAAAAGGATGCCGTTTTATGTCATTGTCAGGATTATTGTTTTATTCTTGTTCTTGAACAAAACTAAAACCATAAAAAATTTACATTTTTGTTACTGGAAATGAAATGTAATATTAACGGAAATATTAATAAACTTAAACTTATTTTATTTCACCTAGTTGCCATTTCTCATTTAGTTTAACTTGTACTTGTAATAAATTAAACTGAAATATAAATTAATAAAAAATACATTATATATATATATATATATATATATATATATTAAAAATACATATTAAAATATATAATAAAATAATAACAATTACAAAAACACAATACAATGACTAATACTTTAATTAACATTACAATGACAACAAGTCATAACAACTATAAATGATCGTAAAACAACACTAATATGAGGCTCAGTTCTGACTTATAATCTGATTTTTGATTTAAGGCGAATCTGAGCACAGTTTGAGATGTGAAACTCGAGTGGAGACTCATCTCAGTTCAGTCTCTCTGCTGTCAGAAACACTTATTAAAGATATTAAAGCGCTGTAATGAGTGGCATCTGTCCGTTTAGCTGAAGTCAGCTGACGTCTCAGATTCATAAAACATAAAGAACTGTGCAGATGATCTGAGCTAGCAGGGCTCTGAGCCGCTCCGCTGTCACACACACGTGCCGAGCATGTGTGAAGAGTTAACACACTTACTAATCATCCTTAAATGAACCTAATTGTTGCTGTGACACCCCGCTGAGAGAGTGTGTGTGTGTGTGTGTGTGTGTGTGTGTGTGTGTGTGTGTGTGCATGGCTTCTGCCTCCAGGCTTCTTTTCTCATTAGATGTAGTAGAAATGTTCTGTCTTTCTGCTGTTCCATGTGTTGATACGGCCGTCTCTCTTCTTCCAAAAGCCATTTCAGAGCTGTCATGTCAAACTCAGACTTCAGCCCAAACAAGATGAGGTCGGGAAATATATACGCTCCGTTCCAAAACCTAGTGCGCTGCCTTGCTGTCTAAATAGGCAGCTGCCTGCTAAGGGCTCATTCGCATAGTGCTTTATAATTGTTGTCTCAGGCCTTTGCATCAGCTCTAGCGCACTGCATACTACACAGTGTACACTGCATACTACATACTACACCGTGTACACTGCATACTACATACTACACAGTGTTCACTGCATACTACACAGTGTTCACTGCATACTACACAGTGTTCACTGCATACTGCATACTACACACTGCATACTGCATGCTATTTTTTTTAAACTCTAGGCATTATTCCATGATGAACATTTCAAACAGTATGATACACAGTTGTCATGTGACCTCAAAATAATTTTATATTTTAATAATTTTACATTTAGCATTAAAATGATTGTTCTTTTTCAATTTATTACATTTAAATACTTTTATTTTACACCAATTTGATAAAAAAAATTATCGAAGTTAAATTATTATTGTCTAAATTAATTTACATTTAGATTTGACATTTTTACTAAAATATTTTTCAAAAAAAAATACTGTTTGTTTTGCATTAGCTTTTTATTTTTATATTTTCAGTTTTCATTTTAGTACGTGCTTTTGCCATTGTTATCATTATTTTTCTTAAACGTTTTAATCATTTTAGTAGTTCAACTTAGTTTTTTAAGCGTTTTAAGTTTAGCTCATTTATTTCAGCCATAATTCAATTTCAGAAAATAATTTTAATAATCTTAATTTTAGTTAACACTAACAATACCGCATAATACACACACACACATATTAGAGATAGTTAGTATTAAACTATTATGGATTCTTCAATACTGAATGAAATAAAAACATGTGTACGATCAACAGTTTTCTCGTGTTCTGTGCAGTGCATTCTGGGATTGGTCTCTCATTAGATTTTGTCCAGAAGAATCTCTCAGTATTGCTGTTTTAGATCAGCAGTGACGTCGAGACGTCCTTTACACACTGTCTGACTGTCTTCTAAATCTTTTCATTGTACAATAAGCCTGGGATGGTTTACCAGCTGTGTGATCACAGTGAGACGAGGCCTGTGTTGTGTCCCGCTGAGACAGTAAACCACTGACCGTCCTGTAGGTTTATAGTGTTAGCCTCATTACACACACACACACACACACACACACACAGATAACCGTTGTGAACATGCAGCTAAAGCCTTTGTTTGTTAGCTTGTTTGTCTTGTTTGTTTGTTTTTCCTCACATCTTGGTCACATTTTAAAGACGTCCTGAGCGAAACCGCATTACATTTAATTAAAATAAAAGCATGAGAGTGAATTTGTTGTTCTGCTTCGGATGAACATGTGCACGCGTGGCGCTGTCGTGACGGTAATGAACACGTAGAAAGACCCTGCGAGTCTTTTAGAGGCGAAACGCTTCTCGCCGCTCCCCTCAGATTTACATCCCAGTTAATTGAATTGGAATATGATGCAATAAAACTGTCCCAGCCATGAAATAAAGGCCCAATCAAATTATTTCAATTGTTGCCTCCAGTCTCCTCCTCCTCCTAACATTAAGACCTTGTGAAAACTGAATTGGATTTCTGTGGTTTTCAGTTCATTCAGAGATGCGGGACGTTTGTACTGGAAACCCACGGACTTCAGATTATTTGACAACAACATTTCAATTCTATCAGCTTATGTGACTGAGTGTCAACCGTTAAAACAAGCTTTTATTCACTAGGAGAACAATTATAAGGATCAGTTATTGTGTTTTTACACACATGTCTTGCTAAACAGGTTTGATTTTCATAGGAATTTTGACTTATTGATGGATTTTCTGTGCTTTACAGTGAGTGTTTATCATCTCTGAGGTTGCCAGAATGTCTGCATAAAATCATATCAGCTTGTCTGCAAAATTTTAGTTTTCGTGTAATTCTGATGTCTTTCTCTTCTGTGACAACAAACGAAAAAAAAATAAAAAATAAAAAATAATTTCAAAATTGACAGTAAAGACGATTTTATTTCAATTCAATAAGAATCCTGAAGAAAAAAAGGTATCACAGTGTTTCTTGATCATCAAATCATCATATCTGAAGGATTTTTGAGTAATGATGCTGAAAATTCAGCTTTGATCACAGGATATAAATTACATTTTACAGTATATTCACATGGAAACCAGCTATTTTGAATTGTAATAATATTTCACAATTTTTACTGTATTTTTGATCACATAAAAATGAACAAAATGAAAACCCAAACTTTTGAAATATTTGTAGTTCTTTGAGTTCTTCAAAAAAATGCATTGGTGTTGGGTCACACAGAGATTGCTAGTGAATTTCACAAATAAACCATGAAATTTTTCAATATTTTAAGTTTCGACCGATAAAAGCAGTCAATAGTATAGAGCGCTGAGCTGTAATGCATTGTGGGAGCAGGTTGTGTGAGATCTCTGAGGTAAAGCTGATAACAGTGCTGATGAATGAGGCATGGAAAGCCCGTGCTGATCTGTGATCTGTGTGTGAGTGTGTGTGTTGTGAATGGAGCCGCTCTGTGATGTGGTGCGTTGAGGTTTTACTTCAGCTCGGAGTTCAAAGACCAGCGCTTTGTAACCGTCTTTCATTTCCACGGGCTCTCAGAGATGAAACTCGCACGTCTTCGGGGAGGACAGGTTGCGTTTGCTTACAGATTTAACCAGCGCTTGATTTATAAATTGGCCGCCTTATTAGCACCCGGAGCGTTGTTGTAAATGACCCCCACGGGCATCGGGCGAGAGATTCAGAGAACGAGATGTGCTGGGTTTCATGTTGTGCCCTCGAGGCGAACGAGGAGTCGCGGTGAGGGCAGATCTCGATGAGATTCCCCCCCGCCCGCGTGTTTACGGCTCCAGCACGAGAGATCCGTCTCCGGCGCTCGGCTAATTAAAGCTGCCATGGCCGCAAGCCTGCCGGGATAATGTTCTATTATTATAGTCATTTGTTTCAATTAACCGCTCTGTGATTTTACAATAGCAACTGTGAACCTGCGTGGAGTGAGCCATCACTCCCAACAAGATGTCTTCAATCAGAGGCAGCGGGCGAGAGAGATCGCTTACCCATCATGCCTTGTGCTTCGGGACTCGTTTTACACTGGGCATCAGAATCACTTACAATACTGAACAAAACTGTACTGAATACAATACAGAATCACTTACAATACGGTTCTGGGGTGAAATGCAATGCATTAAAAAAAGTGTATGCCAAATGCATTGGTGTTGGTCACACGGAGATTGCTAGTGAATTTCACAAATAAAACGGTGAAATTTGACAATATTTTAAGTTTGACTGGACGCATGATCTTTGGCATTAACAACTATATATTGCAACAATACAGTCCCACAATGAAATGCAATGCATAAAAAAAAATGCATTGGTGTTGGTCACATGGAAATTGCTAGTGAATTTCTCAAATAAAACATGACATTTTTTAAATTTTTAAGTTTGACTCGACGCATGATCTTTAACAACATATATATATATAACAACAATACGGTCCCACGGTGAAATGCAATGCATTAACAAAAATTGGTGTAGAAACCCTTTTCACACAGAGATTGCTAGTGAATTGCACAAATAAAAACGTGAAATTTGAAAATATTTAAGTTTTATCTTTGGCGTTGACAACTAAGTGTCTATTTTGGTTATTTGCATTTTGCACGTTTTTTCTCTCTCGCTGTCAGACTTGTTTTACACTGGGCACCAGAATCACTTACAATATTGAACAAAACTGTACTGAATACAATACAGAATCACTTACAATACGGTTCTGCGGTGAAATGCAATGCATAAAAATACACAAAGATTTAATTAAATATTTAACGTATTTCACACAAATAAAACGGTGAAATTTTACAATATTTTAAGTTTGACTGGACGCATGATCTTTGGCATTAACAACTAGGCCTATATATAACAACAATACGGTCCCACGGTGAAATGCAATGCATTAACAAAAATTGGTATAGAAACCCTTTTCACACAGAGATTGCTAGCGAATTGCACAAATAAAAACGTGAAATTCTAAAATATTTTAAGTTTTATCTTTGGCGTTAACAACTAAGTGTCTATTTTGGTTATTTGCATTTTGCACGTTTTTTCTCTCTAGCTGTCAGACTTGTTTTACACTGGGCACCAGAATCACTTACAATACGGCCCCGCGGTGAAATGCATTAAAACAAAAAATATGTAGAAACCATTTTGACTCAGAGATTGCCAGTGTATTTCACAAATAAAACGGTGAAATTTGACAATATTTTAAGTTTGACTGGACGCATGATCTTTGGCATTAACAACTACGTATAGGCCTATATTTAACAACAATACGGTCCCACGGTGAAATGCAATGCATTAACAAAAATTGGTGTAGAAACCCTTTTCACACAGAGATTGCTAGCGAATTGCACAAATAAAAACGTGAAATTCGAAAATATTTTAAGTTTTATCTTTGGCGTTGACGACTAAGTGTCTATTTTAGTTATTTGCATTTTGCACGTTTTTCCTCTCGCTGTCAGAACAGACCTGTGACCCATTTTAGGGTTGTGACCCACTAGTTGAGCACCAATGGCCTAGATTCACTCTCATTGGCTGCGTTCAGAATGCACTATTGCAATATGTACTATTTTTGCATAATCTAATAAAGTCGGAAACATCACTGCAGGAATTACTTGGGATTTATTTGTTGCATTAGGAATGGAGGGGTCAAGTTGAGCACATTGCATTGTGGGATACAGTATACAGTGTGCTCTTGTGGCGTACTGCAAATTAGGCCATCCGCATGCAAACTGCAGAAGTGTCTATTCTGAACACAGACACTTAATAGAACTGAATTATCATGTGGCCTGAACAATTGTCACATGAAGCAACACATATACAGTATGATTATTCTGGTGTAGATATTTATGTCAGGTGGTTATACTGGCAATGCATGATAATTCAACTTTCTGGATCCTATTACATGACACGTGACGCATCCAGAAGCAGATCATACATTAGATGATCTACTGTATTCAATGGCAGAAGAGTATGCATACTTATGAATATCATTTGTCGATATATGCCCTCAGATTCATTACAAGCATCTCTTCGGCTTGGTTTGAGGTCGGATTCGCAGACAATAGCGTTCAGATATCGCACACGCTCGATGCGAAGCTCATTATTGGATGGCGGTTGTTATTTGGCTGTGATGAACAGCGAGTTCAAAGAACTCGAGACACAACAGAGGAACAGGAAATGAAGTTTCTCCGCTGAATGAACAGAACGTTCTGTGAATTGGTGGTCAGGGTGTGGAACGAGTCTTAAATGCTTTTCGTTGCAAAAAAACTTTTTCTTAATCAGGTTTTTTTTTTTTTTTAGTGTTGTTTTCCAGTAACATTAAATATTAAATGTTGCTGCCAGAGAAATTGAAAAAAAAATCGTGGTTTAAAACAAGAAAATGATTCGCTAAAGTGAGAAAAACTTAAGCCTGACATGAAATAATAATAGTGAGAAAAATCTTTTATTTTTATTTTTTTTAATGGAATCTTTTATTGAACCCTAAGACAAAAAAGCATATTTGTTTGTATCATATTTTATGCATTAGGCTTTTATGGCTCATATAGTCTGATATAGTGAGAATATGGAGGAAAAAAACCAGCTCAATTATATTCAGAGCAAAAATATTCAATTTATTCATATGGACAAAAAGTAAGATCAACAGTGTAAATAATATGTCTTGGTAAGATTATATTTAAATGCTTAGTCTATGATCAAAGCTCTGTAGTTTTAAAACAATGCAACACAATGATGATTGAGAGATGAACAAACAAACCTTCCTCAGAAGATGATCATATTTTATACTCATGATTTTTCAAAAAAAAAAAAAAAATTCCAACGTTGCTTCAGTCCAGTTATTCTTACATTAACTTGATAAAAATAAGTGCAGATTTCAGATCATAAAGACACGTGAAGCACGAGCTGAAGTGCAATTAAACTGACAGACTTTTCCTCGCTAAACCAGTCTAAACTGTCGATCAGAGACAGAAGCACTGGAGGAGACTGAGTGCGACATGTTCTTGATCATGTTGATCATTTAGAGGCCTTCGAAATTCATACGCAATGTACTGTAAATCATTCGTGTCTATGAATATGATATCTCAGTCTGAGCCGTAACCAGACACCATCCCACCACCCCCATCAAGGTTTATACTATTTAGCAATTAGCATACAGTACCTATGGCAACCACTAACCTTTGTGAGTCTGTTTCATGATGTTTGTACAGCCATCCAGCCTGCTTTATATAGCCTGAACACATGACTATTAGAGAGAGCAGAGCGGTTTTCTCTTTCACTCTCCCTTATTGATCAATCTCTCTCTCTCTCTCTCTCTCTCTCTCCCTCTCTCTCTCTAAAAGCGCTGTCTCTCTGCAAACAGACAGCATTGCAAACAAATATTCAATATGTCATCTAAATGTGCAGTAAGCAGCCTGCAGACAATATATTGTTTGTTTAACAATTCACGCCGACTGCTTTGTCTAAATTGACAGTAAAGAGAGAAGTCGTTTGCTGAAGGTGCACGTCTTTATTCTTTTGATTATAACCGTGACTCCAAATAAATTGAAAGCAAATGTGGTTTGGAATAACAGGGCCGGCCACGCTCTCACAAAACACTCGCTCGTTTGCCGATTTCGTTCGCTTAGAATTGCTTATTTTAATGTGAAATGTGAGAGCAATGGCTGTAGAAAATAATAAAAGTCTAATGTTAAAATAAGAGATGAAACGGTACAGTAGATTGATGAAAACATCTCTTTCCATGCATGTTTTTTAATATATCCTTTTCTACAGATCTGAGTTTGATCTATGTGTATTTGTTACTGTAATAAAGCTGTTATTTAACATTAGTTAATGCATGTGCTATAGTATCTTTGTTGGAGTTAGTTAGTGTAATAAAAACACAACTGTTGACTATCAAACATTGATAGTTCATGTTAGCTCAGGTCCATTAAATAATCTTTACAGATACTAGTCAATGTATTAGTTGACATTAATTAACACTAACTAAGATTAATAAATGTTTCAAGGGCCGTTCACACCAAGAACGATAACTTTAACAATGACCATATAGATCCACACCACAACTATAACGGCACAGAGAAACGATATAGTCGAAATCACTTTCAGAGAATGATTTTTTCCAGCTGATGAATAATCAAAACTCTGACAGCCAATCAGAATCAATCCTTGAGCATTTAATCGTTATATTATCGTTCTTGGTGTGAACAGACCTTTAGAAGCATTTTTAATTGTTAGTTCATATAAACACATGTATTTAACTAATGTTAATGAACAGAACCTTATTGTAAAGTGTTACCGATGAACTAAACTAAAAATGCTTTATTTTTGATGAGTTTTATTTTAAAGGTAATTCTTTTACTGAGGTCATTCATTATTGCTGTGTTACAATAAATTCATATTATCACAGAAGTACTGGGATAAAAGGTTATAGTTCGGATGTAAATACTGATGTCTACGGTAGTGATTAAAATATAGCAAATCACCTTTTGAAAGTAACATGTTGCTTCAAATAAACGATTGTATCATTATATCGTTACGCCAGTAGGTGGCGACAAGTGACTGTTAAAATGCAGTCGTCATTGAATCATTCATTCAAGAGATTCGTTCAAAAATGCTGATTCATCCAGTAATGAAACAAGTGAATTATGTATGAGTGAGTCATTGAATCATTCATTCAAGAGATTTGTTCAAAAAACGCTGATTCATTCAGTAATGAAACAAGTGAAGTATTTATGAATGAGTCATTGAATCATTCATTCAAGAGATTCGTTCAAAAAACGCTGATTCATCCAGTAATGAAACAAGTGAATTATGTATGAGTGAGTCATTGAATCAATCATTCAAGAGATTTGTTCAAAAAACGCTGATTCATCCAGTAATGAAACAAGTGAAGTATTTATGAATGAGTCATTGAATCATTCATTCAAGAGATTCGTTCAAAAAACGCTGATTCATCCAGTAATGAAACAAGTGAATTATGTATGAGTGAGTCATTGAATCATTCATTCAAGAGATTCTGTCAAAAAATGCTGATTCATCCAGTAATAAAACAAGTGAATTATTTATGAGTGAGTCATTGAATCAATCATTCAAGAGATTCGTTCAAAAAACGCTGATTCATCCAGTAATGAAACAAGTGAATTACTTATTAGTGAGTCATTGAATCAATCACTCAATCCTATTTTTACTCAAAGTAATTAAACATTTTAAATAGACTGCAGCAATTAACATTTTGTCAGAACCTCTAGCAAATGACATGATAATTTGTTTAGTTGTCTGTTCAGAATTGTGGGAGGATGTTTGAAGCAAAATAAATAAATAAAAATAGCAATTTATTCAGAATAGTGCAGCTCTAATCTATGCAAATGGTTATTTTGTTGAGCTTTCCTGAGAATTTCATCTGGTTGTGTATTTGGCAGGTCCCTAAACAGAAAGAGAGATAAAACACAGTTAATCGTGTGCATTTTTCTCATTGTATTATATATTTTTTTTGCACAGCCTTTTCTCAGCGAGAAATGGGCCAGTAATTCGAGTCAACACTATTGAAATGATATTCAGAATTTCAAACGGGACGAGGGCGCTGCAATGATGCTTTGGAAACAAATACCATAAATTATTCAGCGAGCGAGAGAGAGAGAGAGAGAGAGAGAGAATAGACTATGATAGATTGGTGGTTTTCGCGGCTGACTGCGGAGTCGTCCCGGTACCTTTTGTCCCAACAAAGGTTCCAATCACAGAATTGGGCCGTAATATGAAAATTCGCTCAGTGAGCCCATTAGCCTCTCTCTCTCTCTCTCTCTCTCTCTCTCTCTCTTAGTGAGCCCATTGCACTCTCTCTCTCTCTCTCTCTCATTCTTTCTCTCTCTCTCTCTCTCTCTCTTAGTGAGCCCATTGCACTCTCTCTCTCTCTCTCTCTCTCTCTCTCTGTGTTGTGCGCCCAGATTAAAGAAGAGGGTGATGCTCTTGGCCGGCAGCGGTTGCTATGGAAATGGGGTTGCCGTCGCTATGATAGGCCATTCATGTTTGATTAATTGGTTTTTCAATGCTTCTTGGTTTGTGAAAGCCCTTAAAGAGCAACTCCACGGAAAATGGAAAATTAATGGATTCTCTCTCTCTCTCTCTCTCTCTCTCTCTCTCTCTCTCTCCCTCTCTCTCTCCCCAACATTAAAGCTATTTCGCTGCATTTGAAAATTGAACTAATGGTGTTGCTGAAATTTGATTTGAGGTTGGAGGTTGTGTTTGGGCCGCTTTTGGAGGGGCTGTTGAGTATTCGAGATCTGAAACGTCTAAATGAGGAAAGCCTTTGTTTCAGGTCTGCTTTTGTACCGACACTTTAGTAGGATGTCCTGTATATTTCCTAGGCTAATTCAACCGAGAGCTGTTCGCACCCCCTGCGTTTGTGGACTTGCATGCATTTTTCTTGCTCTTTCATTTTAAATTTCATCTATTAGCAAGTCTTGAGAGGTTAATTAGCACTATTACAAGCCCTCGCTAAGATCACAGCCGTTACGGTAATGTTTACTCTGCCCAGACCTCTCTGTGACTTCATGAATCATTTTAAAAGCACACAGTTGATGTTTAATTCAGCTCAACTCGTGAATGTTGCATGGCGCTAATAAATGCAAGTTCATCAACTTTCTCTATTTCTCTTTCTTTTTGATTCGTGGCTGGCTAAGTATTCCCATTTATGTGTAAATGAATACATCCGTTCGCCGTCCTGCCGTCGACATCCGCTCACATCTCCTGATGAGATGCTTTTTGAAGAGCAGCCACGGAAATGAAACATGGTGAAATATTAAAATACGAGAGTTACAGATGCTCAGTTTGAGAGGATTCTGTGATTTGAGGGAAATTAGAACCGGTGCGTTTTTTGGCAAATTAACTAACTAACTTCATTTAGCAATGCCTGGTTTGAAAAGAGGATTTGTATCTTTTTTTTTTTTTGCATGGTATAAATGTACTGATGTATATAAAGTTGCATCATTGCACAGTATTTCAGCATGGTATTAACCACAATCAGGTTTAACCAGGTCTAAAATGCACTAAAATACATACAAATTTAAATGTACAGTTGCAAGATGGAGAATTGCATTTCGACCACGATTCACTCTCCTGTATATGCATTACTGTGTATACCGGCCTGGTTATTTACTCGATTGTTTGTGCATGTATGATTTATGTCTCATGTGGTGAATTCTTACTGTTGTTTTTAAGTGTCAAGTCATTAATGTGGTCGCTTTGGGATTCTTCCGGGTTGAGCGCCAATGGCGTTGTGGCTTTCTGAAGTAGCTTTGAAATTCATGCTGAGAGAAGTGCGGTTGATGACTTACAGTAAATGATGCTTATCTATCTAGATCACTCTCTAATCTGTTTTTGATATAAGTCAGGCTGAAACTATGAAAGGACACTTTCAAAACCCCAGGGTTCAGTTGCATTGCAATTTTGCATAGCGTCGTATATCTGCGGCCTCCTTAAATTAGGTTAATGCATTGATGAGAGCTTTGTTTTGTAGTCATCATAGAATTAACTTTCCTTAACCTTAACTAGACACCAATATTCAGACGTCTGCTTCAAAGGGTGAGGGAAGAAGCGAATATCTTTTTAAAGGGTCTCTGTAGAAGAGAAAAGACTAAAGGCGAACCGGCCTCAATTGGTTATTTCTTTTCAAAATTACTCGTAGTAAAGTCTGGTCTTCTTCTCTCACCCTAGATGCCGGCGTTTGCGGGGCAAGCGGGCAGTTATTACCCCCGTGCCCACCACAGCCCCATGCTAAACAGATCTGCCCGGATACTGCCCCACCCCATGAGCGCCCTGTCCCAGCTCAGCTCTCAGATTGGCCAAGGCTCCTTTACTCACGGTTCCCCGTCATCGCCAGGAAGTCAGTCAGCCACGCCCTCCCCCTCAAGCTCCGCCCAGGAAGAGGAAGCGAAGTACCACTCAAAGGTACATCAACGTTTCCTGCAAAGATCTGGCGTTTCACAGAGCGATCGGCATGAAGTTGCACGTTATTTAACGCCGACTTATTCTTCCTCATGCATTTTCTCCTTAGAAAGACTTTACAATAACATTTCTTGTTAACACTTTACTTTACAGTGTCCTTGTTACGTATGTTACATGTACTTACCGTAGTAGTAACAGTAAATTATGCATAATTACATGCAACTAACCCTCAACCTAATCCTATCCTAAGTACATGTAGTCGTCTGATATTACTCAGTACTTAAAAATATAATTACACTGTAACAACGACACCTTAAACTAAAGTGTAACCCATTTCTTAATGTATTACGCATCATGTTCTTCTTAGTCAACTTATGCTTGCTTAAAATAAGCAATATTAATTTATACACCTCGAAATGTTCAAAATATATGCGGAAATTGCTGTAAAATTATGGTTAGTTCATTGCATTAGCTTATTGTAAAGCATTAGTGATGGCTATCGATTTGTAGTCAATTATTGTAAGATTTACTCTAGATTTTAAAAGTTTAAAGTCAGAAATGAATACTTTTATTCTGCATAAACACATTCAGTTGCTCAAAAGTGACAATAAACATATAAATGTGAATAAATGCTGTTCTTTTGAACTTTCTATTCATCAGAGAATCCTGAAAAATTTCCACAAAATATTTCAACATTGATAATAATCAGAAATGTTTCAGCAAATCATCATATCAGAGTGATTTGTGAAGGATCATGTGACACTGAAGACTGGAGAAATTCAGCTTTGATCACAGGAATAAATTACACTTTACTATATATTCACATAGAAATCAGATGTTTTTAATTCTAATAATATCTCACAATTTTTACTGTATTTTTGATCAAATAAATGCAGCCATGGTGAGCAGAAGAGACAAAATCTCGCTGTTGTTGCACGGCCCAAAAAAAATTTATTATAATTATAAAAAAATTTTGGCTACAGAATCATAAATCATCAGTGAATGACCTCAGAGCTCATGGCAGGTCTGAAAGGTTTATATATTATGGAAAATAATGAATGTGATTCTGACTTCCGGAGCCATCTGTTGCGCGTTATAAAGGAGCGTAAATGGCAGGCGAGAGCTTTGAGAATAATTTCCTCTCTTTATTTAAAAGCAACTTCAGTGTGAATGTTTTCCGTGTGTCTCAATGGTGTTTACAAATCTCTGCATTTTAACTTCACATCTTGACGTCTTTTGTTCACTGTGATTTGCTGGCAAAAACATGTTTCTCTCTCTCTCTTTCTCTCTCTCTCTCTCTCTCTCTCTCTCTCTCTCACTCTCACTCTCTATCCTTCTTTTCATTTTCATTGTCCCAGAAAACCAATTACTCCTGCTTGTCCGTCATCCTCTCCTTTTATTGGAAGTGTCAGTTTGAATTTAATTTGAATGTTGCATGTAATGCGCAGGCAGCTCGAAATCCCTCATTATCGCAACGCTGCATGCTTAATTGGATTGGAGAATACAAAGAGTGAATTAACTTACATGATGTTTAAATTGCATTGTTCTTCAGCGAGCTTATGGAAGAGTCCGGCCTAATGCAGCACAAAGCCCGGTGCAATTATACCTGGTCCGAGTAGATCTAAAGCCACTCTGTTGCCAGTCAAAATAAGTCAGAAGTCTTTCAGTCGGCCGGTATTGTTGCTTCAATCCTGGTGGATTTTAATAATAATGCCGTCTGGACAAAGGGAACAATTAGCACATTTCATTCCCAGTGGTATTTCCTCCGCCGCCCCTCGACACATACAAACACACGCTAATGCATTTAAACTCTGTGACACTGACACAAACACATTCATCCTGCGTTTCATTTTCCTCTGGAATGTTGCGCTTATGGAGGACATGTGTGTTTGTTTACGCTTAATCAAATTAAATGTATATAAATCTGAAGCATTTAGAGGCCAGATTCCAATCTATTCCCAGAATGCATTACCTGTGTGTGTGTAATTGACATATGCTGCGTATATTCATGCACGTGTGAATGTGTGTGTTTTTGCACTTTAATTGAATCCAGGAGTCTTTAGTTTGGAAATATGCAGCTGTGGACGTGCACATGCATACACATACGAGACACGCTTGAATGTGGAGTATGCAAAAACACGTACAATCATGCACATACTACTAGTGTATAAAAACTCTTTATCGTGTTACTCTCACGCACGCAAACTCGCTTTCACATCAAACTCAAAGCAGCACACTGCGTTTGCTAAAGCAGCATTGACAAACTTCATAAACATTTCTGAGGTTTGTTATCGCCACAGTATATTCATGTAAAGTATGAGGAACGAGTGCACTGAATACTGTACATACTCAACATATTCACTATCCAAAAAAACATTGGACTGACGACATGTTTGGACTTGATTCAAATCAAAACCTCACTCTGCGTTTTCGACAGTTCGGAGAGAGACATATGCTCTAGTCAGATCACATGTGAATATTTTTGGTGTGAAATTTTATGAATTCATTTTGAAAACATAGTTTTGGACATGAATGTATTTCCTGTTGGAAGTTGAGTCTTATTTTGCAGAACAATTTATTGAACAAAAATGTAATTATTGTTAGTTAACTTTAAATAACATAAATTAATAATAAAATATTGATATATATTGATATATTATTAATTAATAATATAGTAGTATATATATAATGTATAGAATAGTCTTTAATATTTACTTTTTTAATATTTTATTTTCTTCATCATTTCAAAAAAACGATATAAAACTTTGAATAATATAATTTTATATATATATTAAAGACTACTTTTATAGTAATATAAAAGTCTAGTTTAATTTTTAATATTTTCATTTACTTTTTTCATTTTATTTTTCAGAGTCTATATATATATATATATAACTTTGAATAATTTAACAATAATATATTTATATATAATACGATATATTAACATTCATATATATTATTATTAAGTAATATATTAATATATTAGTATATGTAATAATAGTAGTAATATAATAATATATTAGTATTGTCTTTAATATTTACTTTTTCATAATTTCAAAACGCTACAATAACTTATATTTAATTATATATATATATATATATATAAGATTGAATAATAAAACTTAATAATTATATAATTTTAATATATATTATATATATGCATACTTCAATATTAATATAAAAGTCTAGTCTTTAGTATTCACTTTTTAATATTTCATGGGTTTTTTTCCACATTAAAACAAAAATTGTATTATCACGTGCTAGTTTATGATTTCATTTGATCTCGAAGACTCGTTCTGACTCTGTCTAATGGCACTAATGTTGTTTCGCGTGATCATCATCATGTAAATCACATGTAAAGTCAGACGTGAATGGAGATTTTACCGCGGTCTGCTTTAATGGAGCATCAGCCAGTGATTCACGCTACATTTCCTCTCTCTTCAAATTAGTTTCTCTTTTTTGGTACATTGAAAACGCTGATGAGAGAGAATGATGTTATCTAACCATCAAGTTCTGCCCTAGAAACCTCGTTCACTCGTTTGCTTTAACTCTTCTGTGTTTTCACTCCTGTTAAAGACAAAGATGTATTGTTCACCATTCTTTATTTCTCTCTCTCTATCTGCATCCTCATTTCTACTCATTTAAATAATGGAATTGTGTTTCTATTTTAAACGCACAGTGGTTTTAGATGAAGAAACGCATATTAGTGTGCATCAGACATGAGATGATGCAGCACTGATTCAAATGGGATATTAACAACGTCTGCTGGACTCTCTGCATTAAGAAATCAATTTCAGCCGCAATGTTTGAGCGCTCAGAAGAGAGTCCATGAACTGTCAGAGTAGATTACAGCGCCGGCGCTTGACTGAAAGCATTCTGGAATCCAGTGCATCCCATTTTTATTTCATGATGTTTGCAGATAAAAGACAACCCGCGATTGCGTCGCCAAACATGCATGTGACTGGAACAGCAGTGCATGCTGGGAGATGTAGATGCACTTGAAGAACTCTTAGATATCATCAAACTACACATGCATTCAATATTTCATTTTCATTCTTTGCTCTTCAAGGAAACTGAACTAGAATGATTCCAGCACTGATTTATTGCAAGGAAAGACTTTATCAATTGCCGATTGGCTATTTTAGGTAGAAGGCGGGACTTATTTTGCCATATTGTGCAATGCACTTTCATTTTTGATATTGTTTCACTAGTGTGTGCAGGACACTATAGTTCATTAATGTAAGTGAGGAGAGCAAAATAAAGTAAACTGTGACATATTATACCCAATAATTCTTCATACAGCGACTAGCAGTAAAATTTATAAAAAATTGGGACCAAATATTACTCAGACACTTTGACCTGATCATGTTTGTTCTTTAATTGCTAATGCTCTTTTTACACACAGACTGAACACAATGAAGCATTGCTTGGTGATTGGTTGAGCTAAACTGGTATTATCTAATTGTGTAGTTAAATTTAACAGCTGACAGATATTCAACATAATTCATGTGTGAAAACCTGGAGTTCTTGTCATATTTTATTACCATTTTCTAAACTATAGTGAATAAACTGTGATAATGTGAGAAATGTTGATGGTGTCTGAATAATTTTTGGCTTGACTGTATATCTTAGTCTTTGTTTGTCTAAATGCAACATTGAAACATTGACTATTTGTGCACAAGAGTTTTTGCATTTGAGCTTCAGTCTTGTTGACTCGAGTAAATGCATCACGACTCATTGGTGTTCTCTCTCTTCCTCTTCAGATCGCAGGAGAGAAGCGGCCCTCCTCTGACATGATGAAGCCCAAGCCCAAACCTCAGAAGAAGAAGAAGAAGAAGGACCCGAACGAGCCGCAGAAGCCCGTCTCAGCGTACGCTCTCTTCTTCAGGGACACTCAGGCCGCCATCAAGGGCCAAAACCCCAACGCCACCTTCGGGGACGTGTCCAAGATCGTGGCCTCCATGTGGGACAGTCTGGGAGAGGAACAGAAACAAGTCAGTAATTCAGACCCACGTTTTGTTGCTCAGAAGTTGATCATTTATTGCTCTGGAGTCGTAATGGAGGTCTTAGTTATACAGTATTTCATTGAAATTGGATGGATGGATGGATGGATGGATGGATAAAATGGATGGATGGATGGATAAAATGGATGGATGGATGGATGGATGGATGGATGGATGGATGGATGGATGGATAAAATGGATGGATGGATAAAATGGATGGATAAAATGGATGGATGGATGGATGGATGGATGGATGGATGGATGGATGGATAAAATGGATGGATAAGATGGATGGATGGATGGATGGATGGATGGATAAAATGGATGGATGGATGGATGGATGGATGGATGGATGGATAAAATGGATGGATGGATAAAATGGATGGATAAGATGGGTGGATGGATGGATAAAATGGATGGATAAAATGGATGGATGGATAAAATGGATGGATGGATGGATGGATAAAATGGATGGATGGATAAAATGGATGGATGGATGGATGGATAAAATGGATGGATGGATAAAATGGATGGATGGATGGATGGATGGATAAAATGGATGGATGGATGGATGGATGGATGGATAAAATGGATGGATGGATGGATGGATAAAATGGATGGATGGATGGATGGATAAAATGGATGGATAAAATGGATGGATGGATGGATGGATGGATAAAATGGATGGATGGATGGATGGATGGATAAAATGGATGGATGGATGGATGGATAAAATGGATGGATGGATAAAATGGATGGATGGATAAAATGGATGGATGGATAAAATGGATGGATGGATGGATGGATGGATGGATAAAATGGATGGATGGATGGATGGATAAAATGGATGGATGGATGGATGGATTTTTTAATGCTTTTAAAAGTATTCTCTTCTGCTCACCAAGGCTGCATTTATTTGATCAGAAATACATAAAAAATTGTGAAATATTATTAGAATGTAAATCATCTGTTTTCTATGTGAATATACAGTAAAGTGTCATTTATTCCTGTGATCAAAGCTGAATGTTCAGCATCATTACTCCAGTCTACAGTGTCACATGATCCTTCACAAATCACTCTAATATGATGATCTGATATCATTTCTGATTATTATCAATGTTGAAAACAGTTGTGCTGCTTCATATTTTTAGTGTAAACCGTGATCAATTTAATGCATCCTTCCTGAATAATATGTATTTTTCAAACGGATTTGTATATACAGGTAGACAGATGATTTTTAAGTGTTTATTTGAGTGATTCTCCAGTAGGTATTGATGTGCATGAGAATACGTGTGTGTGTGTGTGTGTCAGTAATGAGCTGTGCATGAGCTCGACTGAGATGTGTGTGTGTGTGTGTGTGTGTGTGAGATGGCCGCTGTATTTTTAGCATATCCTCCATAACACACGGCTGCTATTGCATGTCAAATAAGAGCACCTGCCTCCGTGACAGAGAGAGCGCGCTCACGACTGATATTCTCCCGCTCGCTCTCCTTTTCTCTTTCTCTGAGAGCTGCTGTGTCCTTTTATTTGCAGTTAATTTTTGCCTCCTTCACTCTCCCCTCTTCACCATGAATCTTCATTTTGCTGCTGACACCCTTGAATGTGAATTCCTCATTTCCTGGGCTCTTTTTATTTATATCTGTTGCCTGGTGATTCGATCATGCTGAGAATACGAGATTAGCCATCACCCGGCGCCCTTCAATTCCCCCTCAAGGACATCTGCTCTCACAAATGTTATTGTTTGTGCATTTTAACCCTTCGTTCGCCGGAAAACTCCAGGCTTGGTTTGGTTTTTCTTCACAAATTCCTAGCATAATAAGGCTTGTCCTTGGGCGGCGGCGTCTGTTTGTTGTGTTTATTTACTGGGATAACAAGGTGACTCTTTCTCTCAGTTGGGAAGGGATTGTTTCTTCGTGACTCGACTCGACGCATCTGTTCTGTGTCGCCGGAGCTGATGAGGTCATGTGTCCCCGAGGTGCGTTTAATTCGCTGATTAGCGCTGGTTATGTCATCTTTCGCTGAGATCATCACCTGCTACTAAACGTTTGGCCCGACTGGACGTGTGGAAAGGCAAAGTTGTACACTTTGGCTCTGTTTCCTAACCGGACAGCATGTTCATGCATCTATTATCCATCCGTCAATCCGATAATGAATTGATTCAGTGTGTTACTTGCCGTTTTATTGAAGTTATTTGCTAAATTTAGTTTCTGTTTTAGTTACTTTTTTTCAAAATAGGCTTTACATTCCCCATTATTATGAAAATTTGTACACTTTTTTTATGCATAAATATGTCCAGATATATTTATGGACACTTCTCCCACACTTCAAACTTAATAAAGATAAAAAAATTAATAAAAAAAAAAAAACATTTTAAATAATGATTAACTATTATTATTTCATTTTTTTTGCATTGTGATATTACCATTCAAATTTAGCACCCTGTAATGTGAAGAAAAATGACATATTTTTCAAATTGTATTAAAAGTAGAAGTGTTTATATATAATGGAAGCAATGGTTTAATTACCTTTTATTAATGCTGATTTAAATAAAGTTAATTGAATTCCAGTATTTTTTTCTAAGGGTGTATGCGATGAGCTTCAGTGCTCATATTAATCTTGCACAACATTATGTTTCCCATCCTCAAAGCGCAGTATTGTGTGACGAGAGCGGAGTGGGAGGAGTCACGAGCCGCCGCTCTGATAGGGCCATTAGTGGATGATTGATAGGCCTCTGCTCCAATAGATGACTGTCATTTCTTTTAGTGATGGCCCTGACCTGTCAGTCATGTGAATGATGAATATGTTAAATGATGTAGAACCGCGGTGACTGAACAGGCATAATTCCAGCCGCCCTCTCAACCGCAGGCAATAAGCCCTCATTCCCTAACATTTATTTACTGCTTAGAGAAGCTCCAGAGCTCCAGTCACACCCCGTTCATTAAAGATGTTACTCTGCTCTTCTGCACACACACAAACACGGCCCACTGGCTTTTTACAGTTTATGTTTTGGATTTATTATATATATATATATATATGTGTGTGTGTTTATTTTTTTTACTTTTTTTCACTAAATCTCAAGAACATTTCCAGAAATATTCTAGATTAAAAATATTCTCATTAAAAATATATATATATTTTAAATAAACATTAACATTACCACTTTTTGCATTGAAACATTATCATGTAAATTTAGCTCACTCCCCCCCCCCCCCCCCATATTTTATGCATAAATCTCAAGAACTTTTTTTGTGTATGTTTTTTTATCTATCTATCTATCTATCTATTTATTTATTTATTTATTTATTTATTTATTTATTTTTGTACTTAAAAAAAACTCAAGAACATGTCCGGATATATTTCAGACATACTTCACATACATTTTTATTTTTATTTTAAATAAAGATTAAAATAAGGTTTGCAATGAAACATTATTATCATGAACATTTTTTTATGCATAAATCTCAAAAATATGTCCTGATTTATTTCTGGACACTTATATAGTATGTATAGTATTTAATAAAAATGATTATTAAAATTGATCACCCCCTCCCCCAAATTCTTGTTACTGAAATGTGTGGAAAAAAATATATTGATATATTAAAAATGTATTAAAAGTAGAAGTGTTTATATATCAAGGAAGCAATAGTTGAATTACCTTTTATTCATGCTGATTTAAATAAAGTTAATTGAATTCCAGTATTTTTTAGTAGTCAAATGCATTACGATGATTGGCAGTCTGAGGGTGTCATGTGACCCGGACATGATTTCATGTTTTTCCTGTGCTTGTGTGTGTAATGATCTCGTTCTTTTGTGGGAATGTCACCGGAGCGTCGGCCTCATTAATTATCAGGCTTTGCTCTTCTGGAAGGTCTGTGGGATCGTCCAGCACTAGATAATAACGTATCAAACTCAACTTGTGTTGTTTCTCATCCTGTCACTATCAGCGGCATCTCTGTTCTTCAGATTCACACAGAAATAAAGAGTTTTGACATCTTCTGTCTCCCTTCAGCACGATATCTCCCTCTCCCCTCCGGGTTTTTGAGCCCGTTCCCCGTGTCAGCGGGTCTCACGAGTTATTGTCTTCCATAATTAACCGGTTATCAAACAAGAACATTTCATTAAGGTACAATTACAGCTAATTCTGCGGGGGGCGAGCGGCGTGTCACGATTAAGACACCAACACATGCTCCCGTTACTTCTAATTCATAGCGACCTGCTCCCTCTCTGACGGCTTCAATTGCTAATGAATCCGCTCACTTTGGAATAATTAGACATCCTTAGGCATGGTAATTTATTTAAGAGCTGCTGTCGTTAGGGCCACTCATTAGTGGAGGTTAAATTAATTTGAAACCAACGCTGCTGGAAGCTCCTTGGGAGTTCATTACGACACAAAACCACGCCACCCCGTTCAATATTTAACTAGCAACACGCGAGGTCACAAACTTACGTTCGCTGAAGGTATTCGAGAGGAATTTATAGTCATTTTTGTTCTGCTGGTTAAACTCCTCAGTGATGATGGTTCAAACATGCTGACAGATTATTTATATCATTTGAAACAAGCATTTTCTATAACGCTGCTTTGACAGAATATGTAGAACAGCGCTATACAAGTAAACTTGAGTCGAATGGTATTGAATAATTATATAACTTGAAGTGGTGTCTCTACATTCACACTCACGAATCAACTATTTGGTTGTTGCACTGTAAAATAGAAACTGCATATACTACGAAATGCAAATTAATTAAATGCATACAAATCATGAAATGCATAAAAATCCATTTTAGACCAACAGGATTGACCGTTCGCAAAGACCCGCCCCCTTTAGTTACTGTTGCTATGTCCGACAAGCCACGCCTCTCTCACACACAACGCAGTGAAACACACATCGCGGAGCAGACAGGACACTGACAACACACTGAGACAGGACAAGACCAGCTTACTTAAGATATGAAACAAAGTCTCAACTTTCAAATTTGGTAATTTGTAACGAAATTTAAACAATAAATACCGTTTTGTGGCTCTTTAATGTGTCTGATAGATCGCTCAGTTAAAGCTGCTCGTGAACCGATCATAGTCGTACATCTAGTTAATTTATTGCATCAAATAAACATGAATGAACATCAGAAGGAATGTTGTTTTAACCGCGGAAAGACGTCAGTCTTTTTCAAGTTCAAATCCTCCAACGTTAATCTACTAACTCTCCTGACTGCTTCGTCGGACAAAAATGGCGGATTCGGCGGGTGGCGGATTATGATTAGCCAGATCACCTGTCAATCAAACTCCCAACTAGTCAAACATTATATTAGTTGTCTAAAAGAATCTTGCTGAATATTGCTGCAGTGTTCAGGGATCATGAGTTCATACATTGCACTATGAATAACTATGACTGTTAGGGGAGTTATTTATTTATTTATTTATTGCGGTTTGATGCCGTTTTACATTTGTGTATCAAGTGTTGAGGTCAAAAGTAACACTTTATTTTGATGCTCCCCAACAGACTATAAGTAACTTAGTTTGCAACTACATCTTAACTTATTCCCCTAACACCTAACAGTCTACTAATACTCTAATGAGAGTTATTATAAATAGAGACATAGAGTTGCAAACAGGGGCGTAGCACAAGATCCCGGGCCCTATGCACAGGCAGTCCTGATGGGCCCCCATGTGCCTATAATAAAATAAATAATATAAATATTAAAAAATGTTTATAGGGTCATAACTATTAACAATTAACTGTAATGCTTAGAGTAGCCTGATAATGTCTCATGTGTGCATATGTCTACACACATTTCAAACCTCCTTTCCCACCATTCTCTAGCTTACTTTACTGTGGTTACTAAGTTTAAGCTAAATGATATTACAATATTTTTTTTGTGTGTATATAACACCCAACGTAGGCTTTAAAATGGCTAATTATTGCTAATTTTAGATATATTAATTTAAAATTAAACAGGTTTCAATGTAGGCTATTATAATGGTGTGTTGTATGCAAACAGCATTGTTAGTGTACAGTTCATTTATTTAGCCTTTACCTCAGATTACATGTATAACCAAATTATCATCTGAAAGTACATGAAGAGTTCAGATGCAAAAGCCTCTGAGTGCCATCTGAAATTTTCTTCTAGAATGATCATTTTGATCAAGCTTGCATATTTAAGTTCAGTAATGTCACTTAAATGACAATTAATAGGTCATTTGCATTGCCATTTAAGTGAAATTACTGAACTTAAATATGATCATTCTAGAAGAAAATTTCAGATGGCACTTTCAATGGGTCGTCTCAGGTCGTTTTTAGCACTAACGATCGTGGAGATATTCAAGCAGTTTAGCACTATAGATTTCGTGTTCTAGTTTGTGCTCACCTTTCTTTGAAAAGAAGTCAGTTACCAATTGTTTCCCCTCATTTTGTATTCTTTCCTTTCTTTTTTGGTGGCCTGATTTGGCTTTCTTTGAGAAAGACATTTCTACAGCACTAAATGCGTGCTGATGGACTAAACCATTTGGCGCATTAGCAAGGGGTGGGACCAGTCAGTCAAGCAAGTTATTCAGCCAACACACTAACTTTACATTTAATCTGACATTCATTATGAAATTTAATTAGGAATGAAAATATCCAGGTAAAATAAAATAAATTCCAGACTTTTCAAGGGCCCTCTCTCCCATTGGGGCACTGGTGATCAGTACTGGTTTTACCCCCAGTCCGACGCCAACTTGCAAGTTGCCTGTTCGCACCAAGGACGATAACTTTAATAACTATAAAGATCCACACCTTAACTATAAAGATAATGGCACAGAGAAACCATATCGTTGGAATAATTTTCAGAAGGTTTTTTCCAGCTGATGAACAATAAAAACAGCCAATCAGAATCCATCCTAATCTCGAGCTCGAGCATTTAAAGCGACAGAACGATATTGACGCTATATAGTTATTGTTATAGTTATCATCCGTGGTTTGAACGAGCCTTAACCTCATAGTCCGGATATCTATACTATATATAACTAAACTAAATATACGGTTATCGAAATGATTGATCAGTTTATTGTATTACTAACTGAAAACGTGAAATCTGTACGGAACGAGGCATTTTACATTTAGTGAACGAACAAATTCAAATTGACGAAACAAAAAAGTGTTACTGAGGACAGTTGTTGAGAACATGTAAGTGAATGCACTTCTCTCAACCTTTCCTTCGGCTTTCTCGAGTTCATTGATGAGAATGTTAAACAGTCGTCGCTGTCCGTTTGTTAAAGTCGGCATGGAATGGAAGTTGCGCTCGTCTTTTCTTCGCCGTATATCCGAGTGAAACGCTTCAGGAACAAGAACAAATGTGGGCGGGGCTTGATTTTGTCCGTGAGGAATTGATTGGATGGTTGTGGTTTGCTATTGGCTGATCTCATGTGAGTGACAGGTTATAGCCCCGCCCACATCATCAGAGAAGAGATGCTGCAAGAGGAAGTTATTCTGATTCAAGATTATTAACACAATAATGATGTGCACGGATACATCATTTATAATAATGGTAAAAACACTGCAATATTCCATATAAGAATGGGATTGTCTATTTTGATTTTTGAGAAGTTTGCTCTCCATATAATCGCATCGCTGTCTGGGAGACAGAATTGAGATATTAAAGAGATCTCATCTGTGTTTTTTATCTTCCTATGGGACTGTAGCCATATTCATCTTGTTAAGTCACATCGCTTTTTTCTCCATTTGCAATTTAACGTTGCGCCTGGAAGCAGCGTGACGTGTTTTGTCACCGATTTAAAGCGTGTTTTCCCTCATAAGATGAAATGGTTCTGATGTCCGCCCCAGTTCCAGAAGGGAATTGGCCGCACTCGTTGCCAAAAAGAAATGGAAACCGTAATTCTGGGATGTGAAATGATTGACAAGCAATTACATTAGCCTACATCGCATTTCATTCACTTTGTGTGCGCTAAAGCCAGGCTTTCTCCCTCCACAACCCCCATCCCTTTCTTCTGTCCTGCTTCTTTGATGTGGGATGTACACTTATAATTCTCCGTGTGTGTGTTTTTATGGACTTATCAATATGAAACCCTGATATTTAACCCTGTCAAGACTGGCATGTGAAATAATAATCAGAAAAGGGAAGAGTTTATTAAACCTTTAAACAAGTTTGCATATGTGTTTTATTTTTATTTTTTTCATATATCATATTTGATACATCAGGCTTTTATGGCTGAAATTGTCTGATATAGTGGGAATATGTAGGGGAAAAAAAGCTCAATTTTATTCTGAGACTCAAATTGAGAAAAATGTGCAATTTGGTTCAGATGCTGATATTTATATGGACAAAAAGATGAAATTCTGAAGCTTGTTATAACAGTATAGCTCATACTTGCATAAAAGCATATCAATATCTGCCAATAATATGTCTTAGCAAGATGATATTTAAATGCTTAGTTTATGATCAAAGCTCTGTAGTTTTAAAACATATAATGCAATGCAACGATGATTGAGAGACGAACAAATAAAGCCTGATCATCATATTTGACACTCATGATTTTTCTAATAAATGATGTATGGATAATCAAGTAAACCAAAGTTGCTTCAGTCCAGTTAAAATATTACTAACAATATCAAAGTTATTATGTTTACTTGATAAAAATCAGTGCAGATTTCAGATCGTAAAGACACGAGCTGAAGGATGTTTGTACAATTAAACTTAAAGACTTTTGATTGACAGTCTAAACTGTAAATCAGAGGAGATTGACAGGTTTATCAGATCATGTTGATCATTTAGAGGCTTTAGAAATGTGCATATCAAATATGAAACTAGCTTTATGGGGTTAAACAAACTGCATTTACATGCTATAACTTTTTCCTCCAATCTGACCTAAAATTAGCCTAGACTGGACGTGATGCTCAGCTATTGCACGTTTTATACGTGTTCTGTGTCGATGCATGAGGTTGAAAGTTGTTGACGTGACACTGGCTAGGTGCAAAGTGAAGGTTAAGTGCTCATATTCTAGCATTGCGCTCGTGTCTGTTTGTGTGTTTATTCACAGTTGTGTTTCGTTCCCTCGCAGGCATATAAACGGAAAACAGAAGCGGCGAAGAAGGAGTACCTGAAGGCCCTGGCAGCGTACCGAGCCAGCCTGGTTTCCAAGGTAACCGGACGGGTTCACGTCTTTGGGTCAGCGCTAATGTTGGGGGTGCAAACATTAGACTTAAGATTTCAGCACAACATTTCAAGGGAAGAGCTGTCAGAGCAAGAGTGCTTGCGTACGTGTGTTTTAAAGGGATAGTTCAGGGGAAAAAAGAAGATTCTGTCATTTATATCTTCATGCCAGTCCATCATGTGACTTATATATAGTCTTATGCATATATATATATTTTATTTTTTTATATATATAGTGGTACTTTTTTTGAGACAAGTGTTTTTATTGTTAACTAAAACAAACGCTAAAACTATTAAATAATTTTGTTAATTGAAATTAAAATTAAATTAAATAATTAAAAAAAACATTTAAATAAAATAAAATAAAATAAATAAAAATAACATAAACGAAACAAAAACAAGTTCTAAAATGACTTAACTAATATAGACAAAAAAAAACTGAAGAGGATTAAAGCTAAATACAAAAAACTAATTAAAAAAATGTCAAAAGCACACAATAAAATGACAAAAATTAAAATTAAATCTGAAAATATAATAATAAAAGCTAAAAAAAATGATAAATACTATAACAGCATCTAATTAATCCTAAAATTACACTTTGACACACATAAGGTGTGTCCCAAATGACACACTATATGCACTTAACCTACGCACTATGTACTCAACCGTGTAGTTTATTAATTGAATAAGATTATGATGTCAATCAACATCAGTCTGTTAGCCCCTCCCCCTCCGCCATATAAGGAAAGCTGTGACAGTTCGTGAACATTCCACACTTTGTTTCTTTTTTTTTGCATCAACATTCTATTTGGAATTTTCAGTGTGAACACAGAACTCACACTAGTTATACTACAACATGGCATAGAACAGCGCATAAGTACACTAATTTGGAAGCACCTTCAGTCATAGATCATCGATCATAAGCCCTATTCGGACGGGACTAGTGTAACATGGAGAGGAGGGGTAAAGTAATAATTACCAGAGCTTCTCTGTGATATTAGTCTCGTCCGAATGTGCATCTCAGTGATCATGATGAACGATGTCAGTAAAGATTACGGCGACTTTTACCTTCAGTAAAAAGGTCCGGAGAAATGTCCTCAGGTAATACTAATCCCGTGCGAATAGACCCGTCATTTCGTGTTTAAAAGTAGCTTCCCGCGTTTTTTGAAGTATTGAGACGCTTGAAAAAGCATTCAGTTGCGTTCTAGTCGCTGGGACGAGTCTGTGGCAAAACTCAAGTGTTTTCCACACACACCATTCAGATCAGAGAGAAGATCGACAGCACTTGTTAGAGGCACGAAACATCTTTTAGCGTTAGATAAGTGTCTTTTACACAATCCAATCTGAAGTTAATTAATACATCGTTCGACCGGACGTAACTGTATATATATATAAATATAGGTTATATGTGTTTGCGCACGTGATATCAGGAAGCAGCGTAACACACACACGACGACAGGAGTGACGGCGGTGTGTAAATCGAGTTACTCTCCTACTTCTGCTAGTTTACTGAGATCTCTGATCCCGTGCGGATTGGCCATTAATATTACAGCCGTCCTGTGGTAAAATTACACTCCATCTACCCTGGTAAAGTTAATCCCGTCCGAATAGGGCTTTAGAAAATAACCTTGTAAAGATACTGCAAGAACTCTCCTTTTTAGTCAGCCAGCTTTGGAAGTAAAAGATGACAGATTCTTCATGTGTGCGTGAACTCATTCTTCATGCTGTCGGCACGCTCGTATAGCCTATACATTCCCCAAAACAGCATCATTAGTTAAATGTTTCTGCGGTCACTAACCGTTGTTTTAATCTATCGGATTGCTCGGCCCTGCCGGCATCACGCATGTGCGATCCATAAATCGATAGCAAATTTGCCAAAGTGATTTGACAGACTCAAACGAGCAGAAATCAGCACGATCTGTCGTTTCATTGCATACGTTCATCTGCATAATAAAAAGCTGCGATTTCAAACCACTAATTTTACATTCATTGTTTCTCTTTTGAAAAACGCAAATTGCATTTTCATGCTAAACACTCTCTCTTCTTTTCCATACCTCGCTCTCTGAGCTCCTTGGCCCTAAACAAGAGCGTTGATTAAGCCGTGAATACAGTATTCATCAAACTCAGAGGCTTTTATTAAACGCCTTTCTCATCCTTCATTGCGTATAATTAAATATTTCGTCAAAATCTGTTTTTGGCAGATGCTTTGCTTGATGTGTTCGTATACTCTCATGCATTGAAAAGGAGGAAAATATGATAGAAAAAAATTGGTCTAACTATCAAATGCACATCGTTTTCACGGCCCAAAACTTGAAACATACACTCGTGAAAAGAGGATGACTCTTTTTACGCATAAATTAGGTTTTTATGCATAATTAAGACTAAAAGAATCGGTGGGAAATGTGAAGTTTGAGAGTGTTTAAACTCGTGCACCTGGTGCTATTTTACAGAGTGATGCATTATTGTCTCGGTAGTTTTATATAAATAAGTACATTTTTACTATTGTATTTTTTTTAATCTGGACCATTTGTCATCATTTTATCCTAAATATATCAGAAAGACTTGCAAAAAAAAAAAAAAAAAAGTGAAACTCAGTTTGTAATGTTGTTTAGAGGTTTTATGAAATATGAGGTGGTTAATGGCGCCATAAATAACAGTATTTTTTCTCGCGAAGCTTTTGAAACCGATCATATGGCGTGTGATGATGTACGTTCAGGACCTGGACAATCTCCACTTGTTTAATTTAAAGAGAAATGTTTGAAAATGTCCCGAAGCAGATGTGCTGGCTCAAACGGTCACGTCCACATGCTTTGCCTCCCCGTTTTGGTTTCTCTCGGTTCTCTACGGACACAGACTCAGCCCTCAATCGTTTCATGTTGATCAGTTTAGATGTTCTGCTCAATAAATATGAGGCATTATGAAAGCGCCACGATCGTGACAGCTGATGAACACGGCCGACTGCCCATCACGCGCTGGCATTTGAAAAACATATTGCCATTTACGATGCGTAAAACGGTAATGAAACAATGCTCTGCTGTAAGCGCATGCTCTCAATTTGACAAATCAGAGATAGATGTGCTCGTGCGATTGGTGTTTGCTACTGTTTCTCACTGTGGTTTTCTGCTGTTCTAAATACTGACACTTCGGTTTGTTGCAAAGTCTCCAAAAATAATGATGCTCATTTATCACCTCAAATGTTTGACCTAAAATATATGCAAATGACCTTACTCTGTTAATGTGATCATTTGATGAGAAATGTTTGAGATCATAATTGAAATCTCTGACTTTTGATTGCGTGCTTCGGGAAATCCATGCAGTTCTTCTTGAGATCTCTTCTAGAGGAGATTTCTGGGATCTTTTTTTCTCAGTGATGACTAGGAGAAACAAATGAGATTTAATTTCCATTGAAGCAAAAGATGCTCTTCTAGAATCATGCTGAAAAACCTGATCGAGTCTGTGTCAACACTAAGAACGTCTCAAATTGTTCTGCTGATAATATATTCGTATTGACAATATTAAGCGGCCCGATTAATCATTAAAATCTGGCGATCTCAATTCAAACACCCACATGATCTTATTCCTAAATGACAGTGATTCGGCTATTTTTATTAAAACTTTGACAAGATCAAAACCAGAACATTCAAATCTGTGTTCTTTTCAACCACACAGCATCGTTATTTCTGTCTTACAATCATTCAAATTATCACTGAAGTTCTGGGATAAAAGTTTATAGTCAGTATATAAACACTGATAGTCTATAGAAGCGTTAAAAAAATAAAAAAATAAAAATAAAAATCACCATTTGAAAGTAACACGGCGCTTCAAAAAAACAATTGTATCGATTACATCGTTACGCCAGTAGGTGGCGACAAGTGACTGTTAAAAAATGTATTAGTCATTGAATCATTCATTCAAGAGATTCGTTCAATCCAGTAATGAAGTATTTATGAGCGAGTCATTGAATCATTCACTCAACTTTTTAAACAAAAAAGAATGAACTCAAATTAAATATTCTTTTAAATAGACTGCAGCAAGTAAATTTTTTCAAAACCTCTAGTAAATTATATGACATTTTGTTTAGTTGTCAAAAAAAAAAAAAAATCATAATTCTCAATTTATCCAGAATCGTGCAATCACCTTACACTGTAAATTATTTTTTGAAGTTGAAAGTAAAGATCATGGAGTGCGTTTTACCATTTCAGTCTTTCTACTTGAAAATGTCACGTGCGTTACCTGCCATTTATTTTATGTGTGACATTTACTAGCAATTTCTTTTCTTATTTAATTTTTCTTACCATTTTATTATTATTTTTTTTTTCAGTGTAGATGCATTTAATGATGTGCATTTTCCGTCCCTCAGACCTACAGTGACCCGGTGGAGAGCAAAAGCGGCCAGTCTAGCCAGCCGTCGTCACACATGATGCCCCCCAACACCCCCCTGTACAGCGTCCCGCCCCAGCCCTCCTCCCCGTACCCCTTCCCCCTCTCAGACCTCCAGAGCTACGCAGCGGGGGCTCCCAGACACGGCCTGCCCCGCTCGGCCATGCTGCCCGCGCTCAGTGCCTCCCCCCCAGCCTCCTTCCAGATCAGCCCCCCCCTTCACCAGCAGCTCTCCCTGCACCAGGGCTCGCTCCTCAACCAGCCAATCCGCATGCAGCAGGTGCAGTCACAGCCAATCATCTCTCACCAGATGGGCCTCCAGGCTCCGCTGCACTCCCCACCCCCAGGACAGCAGGTTAGCGTGCATGCTGGGAGACGCCACACGTGCTTGTGTTTATGGGCTGCGATTGTGCCATGTAACATCTCTGACATCACACTTTACAATACGGTTCATTAGTTAACTACATTAATTAGCATGAACTAATAATGAACTCCACACTTATGCAGCATGTATTATTTTTTGTTAATGTAAATTTCAACATTTACTAATACTTTCTTAAAATCTTGTTAACATTAGTTAATGCACTGTGAACTAACATTAACAAACAATGAAAAGCTGTATTTTTATTATCTAACATTAATAAAGATGAATAAATACTGTAATAAATGTATTGCTCGTGGTTAGTGCATGTTAGTTTAATACGTTAACTAATGAACCTTATTGTAAAGTGTTACCGAAATTTCTATATGCATGTAATACATTTGCCAAAATGTGCACTGTAGGTACTGACCCACAATGCAATGCACTTCATTTCCAGTGTTTATTAGATTTTTTTTTAAATGCAAATAATCCCTAGAAATGTTTAGCATTGCATACTACTTTTATTAAATAAAATAGTGTACAATACACAGCATATATTGCACAGTAAATTCTATTTAATTCCAAACATGACCATTTAGCATGGCATACTGCACACAGCTTCATGTACTATTTTCATGTACTAAACGCCACACGTGTGCTTGTGTTAATGAGGTGTGATTGGAGAACAGCACACTACCATGAAACATTTATCATTGCACACTGCATTGTTTCATGTACTACATACTCCACATGCAGTGAACATTATGGCAGTATTTTAATGTGAAGAAACATTGATACACGTGCAGATTATACCTCCTAGTTTATGTTTAGCACACTGGTACCGCTCAATATTAATAGCGGTGTTCGGATTAAAATCTTGTTGGGAAAATGTTACCAAATGAACTTGAAAAAGGTCTTGTTTTGCGTGCGAAGTGAAATGAAATGAGATGAAGTGAGAACTGGGGTGGAGGATGTGTTGTTTTGGAGGTGTAGTCTCTGTGCTGAAGATGTGTGTGAAGTGAAAAGGTCTGATTTTCTAAAGCGGTCAGTGTTTAGCACCTTCCTACAGTCGAGCAATAAAGAAAACATTTCTGAAACTCTTTTGAAAAGAAGCGAGGAACAAATGCCAGGTTTAATCATTAGAATCCAATAGATTTTTTTAATAATATGCTTTACATACATTTACACTTTATTTAATAATTGGTAACACTTTACAATAAGGTTCATTAGTTAATGTATTAACTAACATGAACTAACCATGAGCAATACATTTGTTACTGTATTTGTTAATGTTAGTTAATAAAAATACAGCTGTTCATTGTTAGTTCACAGTGCATTAACTAACGTTAACGATTAGTATTAGTAAATGTTGAAATTAGCATTAATAAATGCTGTATACGTGCAGTTCATTATTAGCTCGTGTTAACTAATGTAGTTGACTAATGTTCACTAATGAACCTTATTGTAAAGTGTTATCTGATCATTTGTATATTTTAAGTATGTGAAGTACACACACATCAGGGTCACACACTTGCATTGCATTGGCTGAGCATTCATGTTTGCATGCTTGCATATGTTTCTGGCCTAAAAATGCTAATAAAATGTGTGTATTGTCTCTCTCTCAGGGATTCTCTCACTTACAGTCGGAGTATCAGAAGAGTGTGGGGGGGTCTCAGTCTCCTGGGGCCCCGAACCCGGTGGGCCAGAACCCGGACTGGGACAGCGAGTACTGCAACCGGGAATGCGGCGGAAACCACTGCAGGTAAACAGCGTGTGTGTGTGTGTGTGAGTGTGTGTGTGTGCGCTACGGTGTTAACTGTGTCTGTCCCATGAGACGTGTCATAGTATCAGGGGACTCTGTGAGTGTGTGTGTGTGTGAGCAGCATGTGTGGTTTCAGAGCTGTGCACATGAATTATTTATTGTGTAATATAGCAATGCAATGCAATGCAAAAAAACCACAAACAGACAATAACAAAGTTAAAAGACTTAGTTCACCCGAAAAATGAAAGTGATTCACCCTCATGTCATTCCAGTCCAGATATTTAGCAGAATGTTCACACTGCTCTGAAAGCATTGACGAAAAACAGGACTTGTAGTCCGTACAGGTCTTGAGCTGTTTTCTGAAGTAAGGCTGGGTGATATATTATTAATATATATTTGAAATATTATCATCACGATATCAAAATGCTTTTCACATTTTTTTTTAGACCTTGAGAATGAATGTAAACTTGTTTGTTCACAATTAAACTCCACAGAGCAGATACTTTTTAATTCAGGGACCTCGTGAATTTAATTACGCTTTTAAAATGTAATCAGATGAAAATATAATTAATCTACAACAAAACATTGCATTTTTTATTTTTTGTCAAATAAGATGCTGCACGACACAAAATCTATCTCTGTTGCATGATATTCCTTAGAAATAATAATAATAATAGTATTTTTATTACTTTGAGAAGTACATTTTAATAGACAGTAGTGATATATTTCTGTCATCATTTCTCAAAGTCAAACCGAACTTTTATTTTGACGGTTAGTCGTGAAGATCTTGGTTTCAGTGTGTATTAAAAGCTTGTGACTCTAATGATGAAGTTCATGTGTTCATCTCCTCATATATTGAGACACAGAAAACACTGAGCGACACATGCGTGAGTGTGTGTGTGTCAGACGAAACGCAGAAATCTCTTTAGGCCTGTATAACGATTAGTCGCGATTAATCGACTTCAAAATAAAAGTTTGTGTTTACATAATATATGTGTGTGTACTGTGTATAATTTTCTTAAATATATGCATGCATGCATGCGTGTGTATTTATATATGAAAAAATTATTATGCATAGTACACACTCATATATTATGTACACGCAAACTTTTATTTTGAAGTCGATTAATCGCGATTAAGCGTTTCACAGCCCTGAATCATGCACTGACTGGCTGTCGTCGTGTTTATTTCTGCTATGTGAGAGGCTGTTCATCATCGTTATAGACGTCGATATTGATATTGTTTATCGCCCAGCCCTTTGAGAGTTATTAGCATTGCACAAGTCTTATGGATTACTGTTATGATGGGTGAATGGGTGAGTGGGTGAGTGAATGACGACACAATTCTTATTTTTGGGTTCTTGGGTGAAGCTTTTAACGTTTTTATTTTTTTTAACCTGACGCTGATTTGTTTCTCGTTGTTTTGCAGTGGCAGTATGATAGGCAGGGATAAGCCACTCTACCTCACTTGAAGAAAAACAAGGAGAACGGAAAGAGAAAAGATGAAACAACACCAGGGAGTCCCCCCCGCACCTCTCCACCCTTCCCAGAAATCATCAGTTTCCCTCACTGTCATTTTACATTCGTTTTTAGAAGGATGTGTGTGTGTACGCGTTCTGAAGACTACTAGTGATCCTTTCATTTTTGCCAAGCACTTAAAAATGTACAGGCCTCTGCGCCAGAGACCTCAGAGAGCACTCACCCCGTCTCTGAATAAACTTAAAAGAAAACAACAAAAAAAGATGTATATAACAAAAACGAAAAGGAAAAAAAAGAAAGCAAACTACCATTAAACCGGCCCTCAGGGCGAATGAGCTTTAACTATAACAGAGGAGAACTCTCCTCTTAGTTTCTCAGTTACTTTCCTCCTCGTCTCATTTTTGTTTTTTATTTTGTCGTTGTACTTTTTATTTATTTCCTGCTTGCAACATAGCTCTTCTTTTTGGCCAAAAAAAAACAGGTCCGTTACTTTAGGGAAAAAGTCTCTTTCGAGTCTCTGTGAATTTTAGGCAAAAAAACAAAAACAAAAAAAAACACACAAAAAAAACATACAAAAAAAAATACTCAAATGGAAAAATTGATAAATACAACTTCTTTTTGTAAATTTAAAGACCCGTGTAAGGTCTTTGTTGATCTGTCACAGTGTGATTGTAAATATCACTTTTTGGGGGGTCAAATTGGGAAGATGAAGTCCAGATATTTTTTCTTCTTTAATATGACTTATAATTCATTGATTTGTATTTTAAATGGTATTTTGTGAATGCGTGCCGGTGTGAATGGGCGTGTGTGTGAGTGTATTTGTGCGTTGTGTAAGTGAACAGCCTGTGCAGGTGATTTCCAGAAGAGTGTTTCCACACACCACGTACACAATCTTGCATTAAAATCTGTGCTCACTGGTGTGATTTACCCCCCCCCCCCCCCCCCAAAAAAAAAGATCTATGGCAAAACCCATGACAGACTGCATGACCTGGCTCTCCATTTAGGCTCCGCGTTTTTGATTTCGAGACGGACTCTGAGATCGCAAACGCACGATCTAACGAACTTGTGAAGCGGTTTGTTGATTTCCTCTCAGGTTGTAAATGTGAAGCGTAAGGCCCCGATCACACCTGACGGTTTCCTATGGCAGTGAGCGGTCTGCGTTTATGCATTTTTGCAGTAAAAAAAAAAAGCAACTCCGAACGGAAAAAGCGCCCGACGCCATCGCGTTTTTTTCCACTGTCCAATCGAATGAATGGAGAGGCGGGCTTTCCGATTTAGTGATGAAAAGCCACAGTTGCTTGAACCAGGGGGGTAATCTATCAGCTGGAAACTGAAGCTTCCCCGGGCGCCGCCATTGATTAGCGGACCATCACCTGCTGTTAGCATCCCATTGACTCCCATTCATTTTGGCGTCACTTTGACAGCGAATAACTTTACATCTGAGGCGTTTAAAGACTCCATTTGTCCATTATTTATTTCTAAAGAAACACGGAAATGTATAAAAGGCTCCATTACCTTGTATCTTACCTCTGTCGCACAGTAGAGAGATTACCGTATGGACAGGAGGAGAAGCTCGCGGGCAATCGGGGGGACGTGGAGGCAAAATGACAAAATAATTAATCAGAATACTTAGCAAAAGTTTCTCCTGCTCCTGCTCATGGACAGCTCCTACTCACACTCTCCGTCTCTGCACGTTTCGGAAGGGAATGATTCAGATTTCTCTCGGCACAGCTACTAGAAGACAGACGGGTTTGCTCACGTCACATCTACGTCGTCAAGCTCAGTTTGAGTCTGCGCAGTACGCTCGACCCCCAGGAAGTGAGTGCTTCTAATTGACTTCACTTTTCTCTGTTGAATCCAATGGGGTCGCTGTGTCCATTTCTTTTACTGTCTATGGAAAAGCCACAGTTGCTTGAACGCCCGGAGAGTGCGATGATGGAGGAGGAACCATAGACTGTAAAAAAAAATATGGCCGTAGTGTCCGTGACGTCACCCGTAGGTTTCTGAAGACCGGTTTTGAAGCCTAAAGTGGGCGTGGCCGACCGTCGCCATCTTGGCAGCGCGTCACTCCCGAATTTATTTATTTTTACAGTCAGACAATGAGCTGAGGTGACGTGACGGCTAACAGACAGAGGACAAACGGCTAATGATGACTAATGACCACAGCCGCGGGAATCCACCTGTCACTCAAAAGTGGACACCCTTAATTATGCAGAAATTTAAGGCTTAATTTAATTTAAACAGATGAGTTATAGAAAAATTCACCCCCCTCACAGTCGTCATGAAGGGCAACATTAGCTGTAGAGACCAAAGCCACTTTTTGCTCCAGGCTCTGCAGTAAAGTTGGGCCTTTCAACATGGAGGAGATGCAGATTTGACTCACTTCTAGTGGCCAGTCGATGAGTTGCAGTTTAATTCACTTCCGTGTTGTTTCGAGAGAGAGACAGGGAGGTTGCCGCTTGCCAGGAACTTAACGACTTCACGAACCGCAACTACCACAATGTTAACAAAGTAAATAAAGTTAATAAAAGGCTGACGTTTACTGGACTGTTCTGTGTGATGGTTCAGTGCTGTCGAGCCTGAAAAACGCGTGGTGTGATCGGGGCCTTAAATGTTCTGAAGGAGCCTCCAGATTCAGGTCAAAGGTCAGAAACATACTTTACACAAGTACACAGATGTGAACACACACACGTTTAACTTTAACTATATCATTCAGCAATATTCTCTTGAAACTTTTGTCCACCGTGACAGTAGATGAAGAACATGCACCGCATACTTCGGTTGTGCTGAATCACCCAGACACATCTCACATCGTGTACTTGAATAGAGTTCGTTTCAAGTCTAACGCAGTTGTTCTGTTGAAACCCGGGGTCATTTCTTTTGCCTGGTCTTCTTGACTGACATTAAAACCACCAATATAACATGTAAAGGTGAACTATAATGTTCTCAATGTGAGATAATACAGCACACAGTAAATTAAATCAACAGTGGGTCTATAGTTTTCTAGTAGCTTTTGCTAGATGTTCTATTGTGTTGATCTCATCTTTGAGTTTTGTGGGAAAAAATTAAATGCATTTGATCATTTAGTCAAACGTTTTATTTTAATCTTTTTATTTCTTTTTTTTTCTCTACTGTAGCATACTATTTTTAGTTGAATAAAATAAATAGTGTACAAACCTGCCAATTGTAGTTATTTTATTTGTAAAGTCAGCAATGATAATTATTTTAAAATCGTTATCAGCAAGTTGCCCATCAGTTAATATTTAATAATGTTTAACAGGTTTCTATTTATGAACAAAATGAGATCAATTTTGCTTATAACTACAATATTTGAATTTTATTGTTATTTTGTTTTTGGATTATGATTATGATGATGACCATTGCTTTTATTTTTACTTTTTTTGAATACTGTATTTTTTTTTTCTTTCCTTGCCAGCCAGGTCATTTTGTGTCACTATGCCTTTTTGTTTCATTTTGTCTGTAATAAAAACGTTAAATAAGAGATTTGTGGTGTTTTCTTTATTGACGTTCATAACGACCACTTCCTTTAGAGATGCACCGATATCACAATTCTGGCCGATACCGATAATTCTTTACACTTGAAAGCCGATAACTATGGAAGCTTGTTTCCGCCACAGAATAAAACATTTTAAAAGATAATTGCGACTTTTTATCTCACAATTGCGACTTTACATCTCGCAATTCTGACTTTATTTCTCAGAACTGCACGATATAAAGTCAGAATTGCGTGAAATAAAGTCGCAATTGCGTGTTATAAAGTCAGATATTGCGAGATATAAAGTCAGGATTGCGTGAAATAAAGTCGCAATTGCGTCTTATAAAGTCAGAATTCAGACTTTTTTTCTCGCAATTGTGACTTTATATCTCGCAATTCTGACTTTATTTCTCAGAACTGCACAATATAAAGTCAGAATTGCGTGAAATAAAGTTAGAATTGCGTGAAATAAAGTCAGAATTGCGTGAAATAAAGTCAGAATTGCGTGAAACAAAGTCGCAATTGCGTCTTATAAAGTCAGAATTCGGACTTTTTTTCTCGCAAATGTGACTTTATATCTCGCAATATATAAACAATATATAACAAAGTCGCAGTTGCGAGAAAAAAAATCCGAATTCTGACTTTATAAGACGCAATTGCGACTTTATTTCACTAAGGAAAAAAAAAGACACTTTTTTTTTTTTACCTCAGAATAGTTTATATCTCACAATTCTGACTTTATAACACGCAATTGTGACTTTATATCATGCAGTTCTGACATTATATCTCCCAATTGCGTATTATAAAGTCAGAATTGAGAGATATAAACATGCAATTCTGAGAAAAAAAGTCAGAATATCAAGTATATTTCTCGCAATTGCGACTTTATATCTCATAATTCTGACTTTGTAACACGCAATTTCGACTTTATATCACGCAATTTTGACTTAACACACAAGTGACTTTATATCACGCAATTCTGACTTTATAACCTGCAATTGCGACTTTATATCACGTAATTCTGAGATAAAAAGTCAGAATTGTGAGATTAAAAAGTTTTTAAATTTTTCACTCTGTGGCGGAAACAAGCTTCCATAGGTAACCGATATATCGGCCGATTAAATCTAAATCTTTATATAATTTATGAGAGCCTGATTACAAAATCAAAAGTCTCATCATTAAAATCCACGTCCCAAACACACAATTATAATGTTCTCGTTATGATTTTATGTAGCCGATGTGACAGACATGTTGCGCTTCACTGTATTTTCCTTTTTTGAAGTGATTCCAATCATATTTCAAGCAATTTAACACCATCCTGTTGAACAGTTGCGCATCTGAAGCGTCTCAGCTGGAGGAGATAATACATTATTTATCGGCTTTAATAAATCAGCCACATTTTCTTACTAGGCCGATACGGATACGGTGGCCGATATATCGTGCATCCATACAGTATCTTCCTTCGCTTAAATGCTTAAATGAATTGACCGATCTGAAAACATGCTATACTTTTATTTGCAATGGTCGGTTACTTTACTGTTATAAAAGAAATCCTCTGTCTAAAACGAGAAAGAGAAAAGTATTATGCTATAACACACATGAGTCACTCTCACAGCAGGGAACATGAATGCTAAACGTCTCATGTGCTTTTACTGCAAATCAACATCCATACGCTGTGTTTTAGTGGACTCTTGGACATCTCTTGGTTATTATGGTTGATTCTAAAAGTATAGACCAACATTTATCATATTATGATTTTTTTTTTTTTTTTCAAAGCATTTGACAAGCAAATCTATACAGTAAAACTGCCTCGCCGCCCTCCATTTATGTTTTATTCATATTGCGGCGGGTGTTGAATTGGCAGATAGATCATTATTGAACAATTGGAAAACCAGAACCGCCATTCCGTGCTGAGACGCACATTACGAGGAATATCTCAGTCATATAATCTTAATGAAACATACGACGGCGGAGATGGAAAGATGTCGTTTCACTGTGCAATTGTGTGCGTTATTGTTTGTGTGTATTACAATAAAGCAACAGGCAAAACCTTGATATTTCATTGCATAAAGCACCAGGAAGAAGGAGGCCAGAAGTTCAACTTCCCATAGGAATGATGAGATATCTTTAATATTACAATTGCATCAACTACACGATGAGATTAAATAGAGACTTTATGTCCCCATGCTTTATTTTTCCTGAGACCTCAATAATCTCCCAATGCTTTTCCTCTAGATTTGCCATGGTACTAAAGTCATGCAATCAAAAGTCAGTCATTTTACTTTAGCAATCTGTAAAATGTTCATTGAGAAAAAAAAAAAAAAAAGTCCATCTGGAAATGATTGGATGGTGAAATGTGTTTCTATATATAACAGGTGATTGAAAAACAAGGCGGATTGGTGATGGCTTTTTTTAGAAATATTTTTTTTTATGTGGAAAACAGAACTGTAAAGGTACATAGAAAAGGTAATTGCAACTTTTTATCTCACAATTCAGACTTTGTAATTCGCAATTGACTTTTTTGTATCAGAATTGTGGTGAACTTGCAAGTGCAAGAAAAAAGTCTGAATTGTGAGATAAAAAGTTGCAATTACCTTTTGCATTTTTTTTATTCCGTGGCAAAAACAAGCTTCAAAAAAAGGGTCTATTTTAGCAGCACGCAGCAGGTAACACTTTATTTTACAGTGTCCTTGTTACTTACGTTCTTACCATAGTAATTACATTAAATGATGCATATTCACATGCAACTAACCCTCAACCAAACCCTATATTCAGTACTTGTTAATTAATATCACTCAGTATTTAAATGTATTATTACACTGCAACAAGGACACCTTAAAATAAAGTGTAACCAATTAAAAATCCAGCGCTCGTACAGTAGGTTTGCCGTTCGATCAGTGGACATCAGGACTGAGCAGTGAAACAGTTTATGACCTGCGACATGGAAACTTTCCACTTCTGCGGTCGAAGCATTTGCGGTGCAACGAGCACTGAACAGACTCTGACAAGAGCTTTTCATCTGGCTTTTTTCTTTCTGTTTCTTGTCATTTTCTTTTCCTTTGATGCCGCACATGTAACGTATGTGCTATGGTTTCCATGTCAACATTTTTAGCTAACGAGACCACATGTGTAACTGTTCTGGTATTCTTTAACAGGGGAGGTTAGTTTAAGTCTTTTTCCTGTACCTTTCTCTCTGACTGGTCTTTTGTTAGAGGAGAGAGAGAGAGAGAGAGAGAGAGAGAGAGAGAGAGAGAGAAGCGTTCAGGAAACGTGGGCGGATTTGACAAGAAAAGAGTTTCAGTTTCTGTCTTTTATAAGAGCTTTTTTTTCTTTTCATGCCTTTCTTCATTATTATTTTTTATTTTTAGGTTCAGCAAAATGAAAAGTTTCAGAAAAGAGGGCATGGAAACTCAAGAAAATATTCCTGTGCACAACTAAGGCCCGTTTTATTATCAGATTAATCACTAAAACATGTCCAGACTATGATGCGTACATGCTTTCAATTAAAATAAATTCACATTACGATAAAAATGTGCTTAATTGTCAAAAATGATGTGATGGTCCTAAAATAGTTATGCAAAAATATAATGTCTTTCACTTTTGGGATGAAATATATCAGAGAAAAACATGAGAAAGGGCATTTATACTGTAAAATACTCACAAAACAAACATGCATTTTGATCAGAACTATTTACACAGTTTTGAGAACAAGAAACTTTAGACGGAATTGAACGGCTTGAAAGATTCGTAACGAGCAATATTTACACGCACAAAATATAGAAAATGATTTCCAGGTGCTTGATCAGCAGGAAAGGGTTACTGATAAACAGGAAATAGTTATCATTCATTGTTACTGGTGTTTTTAGTTCATGCAAATGACTTGATAACATCGAGCAAAGTTAATTTTGTGTTTCTGCAGTACTGTTTTGTTTGTAACATTAGAATTTATAAGAGAAAACTATTTTTAAGCCTCAGTCTTTGTGACTTTAACTGGTAACACGGTTTAGAGTTACAAACAGGTCTGCAGCTTATATGAAATATGATTTTGTCATTAAAGTCAATGATGTAACCAGTGCTGTTATCATAAACCTAACCATTAGGTCTTTTTAACCTTTTATCTGAGTTTAAAGTTGAAATGCAAAAAAAATTATACAAATAAAATTGAATTATTTTTTTTTATTTTTTAATACAAAATATTAATAAATCATGTTACTATAACACTAAATGTATCGTGTGTGTTTTGTGCACCTGGTCTTTTTTCAGCGTTACTGTTCCATTTCTGTTTCCATATGTTACATGTACTTACCATAGTAATAACAGTAAATAATGCATAACTAACTCTCAAACAAACCCTAATCCTATCCTAACCCTATAGTAAGTACATGTTAATTAATATGACTCAGTACTTAAATATATCATTACCCTGTAACAACCAAATATAGGAATATGTTTCCTTGTAAACTCTCTCCTCTGAACGCACACGGATCGATCCCCAATCTTACCCTGAGAAGTCGATTTTATTAGCATTCAGTTATTAAAGAATTCAAAGTTGTGAATTGAGATGTGAATTTTAGTCGCTCATGAATAATGTGGGTGTGGACCGGATGAAATGGAAGCGTCTGAAGTCTATCTTTCTTATCAGGCAGGTGCTCCACCTGAATTTACTGTAACACCAGACTGTCCAGATCGTGCTGTCGATAGCTGTGTGTGAATGTGTGTTTCCCCTGCGCGGGAGGAAGTCCGTGTTGCAGAGAAAAACCCTCTCAAAGTTTATTGACTTTCTTTTCTCGTGGCTCTGTTGGCTTCAGCTGCCCACATCCACCCAGAGAAACCACCAGCGCTCGAATCGAAATAACAGACATGTTCCAGAATTTTAACTGATCTTGGGTCACTCATACAGAGAGTGAGTCAAAAGCTGACGCTCATGGTTTGTCATAACGTGCTGAAGTTCCTCCAGAGGTTAAGAAGGTTAGTTTCTTGAAGGAACTCGTGTGAATTTCACACCGATCCCAGCAGACTTACTGATAATGCTTTCCCAGACTTCATTTCAAATGTAACACACATCGCAGAACCTGATACTGGAATATCTGAGACAACATGAGAAAACAACTCATAGAAGCTCTGCGCTTATTCTTTAAAATACTCACAAAACAAATCAGAACTATTAACAGCTTTGAGAATAAGAAAAAGGCAGCTGTGCACAACTAGGCCAGTTTTATTATCGGTTTAATCACAAAAACATGTCCAGACTATGACTATCACATTACGGCAATAAAAATGTGTGGTCAAAATGTCATAAAAATATGCACAAAAATACGATTACCCTAAAATAGTCTTCATTTTCATTATGCAAAATATGGTTTCTTTCGATTTAGGGATGAAATATGAGCTTCTATCAGAGAAAACATTTAAAAAACACACAAACAAATTAGGGCACTTGGTTTGCAACCAGTCGGATTTACACTGTTTTGAACGGCTTCATTATTTACATGCACAAAACATAGAAAATGATTTCCAGGTGCTTGATCAGCAGGAAATAGTTATAATTCATTGTAACTGATCATTTTGGCTCATGTTAATCACTTGATAACATCGAGCATTTTGTTCATTTTGTGTTTCTGCAGAACTGTTTGTCTGAAACATTAGAGTTTGTAAGATAGGGGAACATTTTTTAAGCCTCAGTCTTGGAGACTTAAACCAGTGAATGGACAAAATAAAATAAAAAATAATCGAAATGCACCTTCCCCGGCTCCACCTGTATAGATCTGCTACTGGTAATTGTATATATGCTATTTGTGCTGAAGCAGTATGTCTTACATGCTCCCACCAGCTGATCAGTGTATCTATTGACAGTAGCAAGTCTATGTACTTGCTCTGCAGCAGCAAGCAATAACAGCAGCAGCAATAACCGACATCAGCAGCAACAGCAGCAATAACAGCAGCAGCAATAACCGACATCAGCAGCAACAGCAGCAATAACAGCAGCAGCAATAATAGCAGCAATAACCAACAGCAGCAGCAACAGCAGCAGCAATAACCAACAGTAGCAGCAATAACAGCAGCAGCAATAACCAACATCAGCAGCAACAGCAATAACAGCAGCAGCAATAACAGCAGCAGCAGCAATAACAGCAGCAGCAGCATCAATAACAGCAGCAGCAATAACAGCAGCAGCAATAACAGCAGCAGCAGCATCAATAACAGCAGCAGCAGCAATAACAGCAGCAGCAGCAATAACAGCAGCAGCAATAACAGCAGCAGCAGCATCAATAACAGCAGCAACAGCATCAATAACAGCAGCAGCAATAACAGCAGCAGCAATAAAAGCAGCATCAATAACAACAGCAGCAATAACAGCAGCAGCAGCAATAACAGCAGCATCAATAACAACAGCATCAATAGCAGCAGCAGCAATAACAGCAGCAGCAATAACAGCAGCAGCAATAACAGCAGGGGCAGCATCAATAACAGCAGCAGCAGAAATAGCAGCAATAACAGCAGCAGCAATAATAGCAGCAATAACAGCAGCAGCAGAAATAGCAGCAATAATAGCAGCAACAGCAATAACAGCAGCAGCAGCAATAACCAACAGCAGCAATAATAGCAGCAATAACAGCAGCAGCAATAATAGCAGCAATAACAGCAGCAGCAATAACCAACAGCATCAATAACAGCAGCAGCAATAACAGCAGCAGCAGCAATAACAGCAGCAGCAGCATCAATAACAGCAGCAGCAATAACAGCAGCAGCAATAACAGCAGCAGCAGCATCAATAACAGCAGCAGCATCAATAACAACAGCAGCAGCAATAACAGCAGCAGCAGCAATAACAGCAGCAGCAATAACAGCAGCAGCAGCATCAATAACAGCAGCAGCAGCATCAATAACAGCAGCAGCATCAATAACAACAGCAGCAGCAATAACAGCAGCAACAGCAGCAATAACAGCAGCAGCAATAACAGCAGCAGCAATAAAAGCAGCATCAATAACAACAGCAGCAATAACAGCAGCAGCAGCAATAACAGCAGCATCAATAACAACAGCATCAATAACAACAGCAGCAATAGCAGCAGCAGCAATAACAGCAGCAGCAATAACAGCATCAGCAATAACAGCAGCAGCAATAACAGCAGGGGCAGCAGCAATAACAGCAGCAGCAGAAATAGCAGCAATAACAGCAGCAGCAATAATAGCAGCAATAACAGCAGCAGCAGAAATAGCAGCAATAATAGCAGCAACAGCAATAACAGCAGCAGCAGCAATAACCAACAGCAGCAATAATAGCAGCAATAACAGCAGCAGCAATAATAGCAGCAATAACAGCAGCAGCAATAACAGCAGCAGCAGCAATAACAGCAGCAGCAATAACCAACAGCAGCAGCAATAACCAACAGCAGCAGCAACGGTAATAACAGCAGCAGCAACAGCAATAACAGCAGCAGCAGCAGCAACGGTAATAACAGCAGCAGCAGAAATAGCAGCAATAACAGCAGCAGCAGCAGCAGCAGCAGCAATATCAGCAGCAATAACAGCAGCAGCAATAACAGCAGCAGAAATAACAGCAGCAGCAGAAATAGCAGAAATAACAGCAGCAGCAGAAATAGCAGCAATAACAGCAGCAGCAGCATCAATATCAGCAGCAATAACAGCAATAACAGCAGCAGCAGCAATAACCAACAGCAGCAATAATAGCAGCAATAACAGCAGCAGCAATAATAGCAGCAATAACAGCAGCAGCAATCACCAACAGCATCAATAACAGCAGCAGCAATAACAGCAGCAGCAGCAATAACAGCAGCAGCAGCATCAATAACAGCAGCAGCAATAACAGCAGCAGCAATAACAGCAGCAGCAGCATCAATAACAGCAGCAGCATCAATAACAACAGCAGCAGCAATAACAGCAGCAGCAGCAATAACAGCAGCAGCAATAACAGCAGCAGCAGCATCAATAACAGCAGCAGCAATAACAGCAGCAGCAGCATCAATAACAGCAGCAGCATCAATAACAACAGCAGCAGCAATAACAGCAGCAACAGCAGCAATAACAGCAGCAGCAATAACAGCAGCAGCAATAAAAGCAGCATCAATAACAACAGCAGCAATAACAGCAGCAGCAGCAATAACAGCAGCATCAATAACAACAGCATCAATAACAACAGCAGCAATAGCAGCAGCAGCAATAACAGCAGCAGCAATAACAGCATCAGCAATAACAGCAGCAGCAATAACAGCAGGGGCAGCAGCAATAACAGCAGCAGCAGAAATAGCAGCAATAACAGCAGCAGCAATAATAGCAGCAATAACAGCAGCAGCAGAAATAGCAGCAATAATAGCAGCAACAGCAATAACAGCAGCAGCAGCAATAACCAACAGCAGCAATAATAGCAGCAATAACAGCAGCAGCAATAATAGCAGCAATAACAGCAGCAGCAATAACAGCAGCAGCAATAACCAACAGCAGCAGCAATAACCAACAGCAGCAGCAACGGTAATAACAGCAGCAGCAACAGCAATAACAGCAGCAGCAGCAGCAACGGTAATAACAGCAGCAGCAGAAATAGCAGCAATAACAGCAGCAGCAGCAGCAGCAGCAATATCAGCAGCAATAACAGCAGCAGCAATAACAGCAGCAGAAATAACAGCAGCAGCAGAAATAGCAGAAATAACAGCAGCAGCAGAAATAGCAGCAATAACAGCAGCAGCAGCATCAATATCAGCAGCAATAACAGCAATAACAGCAGCAGCAATAACAGCAGCAGAAATAGCAGCAATAACAGCAGCAGAAATAGCAGCAATAACAGCAGCAGCAGCAGCAATATCAACAGCAATAACAGCAGCAGCAATAACAGCAACAGAAATAGCAGCAATATCAGCAGCAGCAATAACAGCAGCAATAACAGCAGCACCAATATCAGCAGCAATAACAGCAATAACAGCAGCATCAATAACAGCAGCAGAAATAGCAGCAATAACAGCAGCAGCAGCAGCAGCAATATCAACAGCAGCAATAACAGCAACAGAAATAGCAGCAATATCAGCAGCAATAACAGCAGCAGCAATAACAGCAGCAATATCAGCAGCAATAACAGCAGCAGAAATAGCAGCAATAACAGCAGCAGCAGCAATATCAGCAGCAATAACAGCAATAACAGCAGCAGCAATAACAGCAGCAGAAATAGCAGCAATAACAGCAGCAGCAGCAATATCAGCAGCAATAACAACAGCAGCAGCAATATCAGCAGCAATAACAGCAGCAGCAGTAGTAATAACAGCAGCAGCAATAACAGCAGCAGCAATAACCAACAGTAGCTGTAGTGTAGCTGCGCATAACAAATAATCGCAGCCTATGCGATTTCATAATTGTGATAAGCAAAATCGTTTTAAGTGCGATTTCATGTTAATTGCAATTAATCGTGCAGCCCTAATATATATATTTTGGTATACATATATACACCAAATTAAACAGTAAATGAAGATATTGTTCCATGAAACGACATGAGGATGATTAAATAAAGACAGTGTTTTAATTTTTGGATGATCTATAATCTATAGCTTTAAATTTGTACTGAGGGTGTATGTTAGTATAGCTTGAAATCCGGAGAGTCTAAATGTCTTATTAACACACACTCACACTCACACTCACACACACACACTCACACAAACTCAAATAAATGAAAATCCTAATCTAATTTAATTAAGGTCCTTAAAAAAAAATCCTGTGTGCTTCTTTTTATTGAGTCGTTTTAAACAATGTGATAATTCGATAAATGGGGGAATGTTTCTTCCTGTCACACGGCTCATTTGTGTTATCTTTAATTCAGAAACAGCACTCAGGAGGAACAAATCTCAAGCCACACACACTCACTCTCTCTCTCTCTCTCTCTCTCTCTCTCTCTCACACACACACACACACACACTCAGTACTATTGTTCTCTGTGACAGTGGAGATTTTCACATTGCTCAGTTGAAGTGATATTTCTGCATCAGAGATGTTTAACATGTCTGTTGCTCTTAAAGGGTAACTCTCGCCAAAATGCAATCTAGGGTCTTTTTGTTAATCTACCCGAGGCGAACGTTCGTGTAAAAGCATAACTAGAATGGAAACGGCACTTTTAAGTTT
>NC_140217.1:39847807-39905307 GCF_951802725.1 Rutilus rutilus | reverse complement strand
CTGTACCAAATATTAACATTGATTTTCTCAGGTGTTCAAATACTTATTTGCAGCTGTATCATACAAATAAATAGTTAAAAAATCATACATTTTAGATTATGTCTCTCACAGTGGACATGCACCTACGATGACAATTTCAGACCCCTCCATGATTTCTAAGTGGGAGAACTTGCAAAATAGCAGGGTGTTCAAATACTTATTTTCCTCACTGTATATATATATATACACATACACACATATACACACACACACACACACACACGTGTATATATATATATATTACTGATTCAACATCAAGGTTAATGGGTTTATTATGAAACACACACATGTGCACCGTAACGCAATATGAATCACTTTGCATAAAAGCATCAGCAGAATGAATAAATGTATAAATGATAATTAGCCTGAATGCGCCTGAAATGAGCCTAGAATGACTGATAATGAGCTACGGAGAAATTAAACTATAACCCACCTGTTACAGATTTAACAGTACATCTGTTCTGTGATGAGATATAAATATGAAGAATAAAATATGAGCAAGGACAGATCTGTCATCATCTCACGAGGTTTCTTCTGTGAAACACAAATGGAGAAGTTCAGCTGAATGTCCACGGCTGAAAGTGATTCACTGCAACAATAAATTAGTCCAATTAGCTGGCCTATATCAATTAAATGGGGCTATATGTAGAATTCAGAAAGCCTTGTTAAAGTCTAATTTTCTAAGCAAATTTTAAATACATAAATGTAAATTCACCAAAAACAAACCAGTTTTTCTTGTTTTTTTTTTTTTAAAGAATTTAAAATGTATCTTAACGCTATTTAATCCTCAGTAAATTAGAAAGCAAGTAAAACAACCTCAGTTTGTAATGTCTTTAATGTTGTATATTCCTCTAAATAATATCTTACCCTCATGGTCTTTTTTCTATCTTCTTATATTTTTCCTTTGTTATTGTTTTTATAGCAAATCTTTTTTTTTTTTTTTTTTTTTTACATATTGTTGATATATTTTGTGTATTGTATACAAAGTTGTATATCATTAATGTTATCTCTGTACGGTTTGCAAGCATAATCATTAAAAAAAAAAGTCACATTAATGAAATCAAAATTTACCACATGTACTTTGTTAGCGCACATTATGTGATTCAATGGCCAGAAATCCTTTTTTGTTCTTCAATTAGAAGTAAAAAGTTTACAAAATACCTTTGCAGCGTCCACGCTAATGAGAGCTATGGGTAGATGAATATGTAATAGCCTACGCTTTCCTCTCAATATCAAAATAAACACACAACAAACATGTCAGCGGTGAGATGTGTGTGTGTGTGTGTGTGTGTGTGAACCATAGACAGGTGTGAACCAGCTGTGAGTGTCCAGCATCATGTCGACAGAATGAGGAAATGAACTCTTCCGGCTCTCCGTGGTTTCACTGTTCTACGGTAGGGGGCGCTATTACACATCATCTGAAAGAGTTCTGAATCTCCTGATCAAAACACAGGCGAGGAAGAAGCAGAAACAAGCGATATCATTATGTAAGCAGATGCAAATAACAGTAAGTAAAAAGCATATATTACAGATGGAAATGTCGACCCATTGATCATCGTTCTGAATCTGGATGTAGTCTTTGATAAACACGCTTTTTTTCTCAAAATCTTTTTTTTTTTTAATGAAACTTATCAATCCACATTCAAGTGTTAAAAGAATGAATGCATGAAGCTAGAATAAAACGTTTATTATTATTATTTCTCTGATATATTGGGAAAGAGTTCAAATTAGCCTACACTGTTATGATAGTTTGATTATAACGTATATTTTAGACTGTGGTTTGAATCCCTCTTCTTTGACACATTGACATTACTGTACAGAACGGCTCTTTTGTCTATTTTATCCGGAATATTGAGTTCATTTAATGTTCTGTCATTGAACAGAAGAGAGGCTCTCGGGAGCGCGCGTAACCGTCATATCCTTTTCCCGGCAAAAACGTCCCGAGGACATTCTTACATACGGCCCCTTTAATAACATCATTTAATTTCAATTCAGCATTTCAAACTTAACTTGAAAAGTGTGGTTACTGTCTGTCTTTAAAAGTAAGTGACACTGATATGTATTTATATACATTTATACATTTGTCTCAAACTAAAACATAACAATCTGTTCTTATATCTTATAGTATAATATCTGTTCTTATAGTATATATCTTATAGTATAATATCTGTTCTTAATTGACAACTTTATTGACAAACATTATAAGCAGGCCTTTAGGGTAAAAGATAAATTATGAAAAATGTATAACTGAAGTTCACTTTTATAAACCATAAAAATAATTCTGCAATAATAATATTAAATCACTAAGCCTGAAACATCACATAAACACATCTAAACAGAGCTCTGTTTTGAATTCATCTATATTTCATTACAAATCAATTAATGTGAACCTTGAATTCAGCGATTTAGAAACTTCACACACGAACAGAACAGAAGCATCGTTCAGAATGAATCAGTGATTCATTTGATTCATCCCTATGAAGCTCACAGACACGTGGCTTCTGGCAGGTTCTTAATGCACCCATTTTCCCTCTTCTCTTCCTCCTGAGTGCTTTCCATTTTTCTATCTAATCATCTCTCTCTCTCTCTCTCATCTCAATTTTTCCAGCTAACTGATAGAAACACAGCGGCCTGCTGCCAATCTCTGTTGCCATGCCGACGGTTGCCGGGTAAAGGTGTGTTATGTTTGTTGGTTTTGAGTGAACCTTGATTAATTGCTTTGATAACACAGTGTTATTATTATCCATCAATATTGTCCCGAATATAGCCTACCTGCACTCTTCATTTCACTCACTGAATTGTTCTGCGATATAATTATTTTCTGTAGAAAATGTTTATTCTCTGGAAAAAAGGTCATTTTTAAAAAGGTATCAATTTGCATGGACTCAAATCTGACTCAGTATGAAAAATAAATAAATGTCCTTAAACGTGTTATTGAACATTGAACACAGAAGTGAATGACTCAAATCATGATAGATGGGACTCTCTTTAGTGTTTTACATTTTTTACATTTTTTAGCCCATATTTTGATTTAAAAAAAAATCTAAATTTGCCTAATTTTATTCTATTTAATTGTATTATTAAAATAATAATAAGTTGTATTATTTTATTGAAAATAAAATATCATTCTTTCATTTCCAAATGTAATTTTTTTCTAAAATGCTAAAAAAATGATATATACATTTTTTCATTATTATTTATTTGATGATGTATCTATTTAAAATAATAATAATATTTTTTTCTAATATGCAAAAAAAATATTTAAAATATTTTTTCATTATTATGTATTTTCTATTTAATCTTTATTTTTATTTTAAATAATAATAACAACAATCATTTTATTATTTTATTGTAATTAAAATATCTTTTATTGTCATATGTAGTTTTTCTCTAAAACACAACCCAAAAAATTATGATTTTTTTATTTTATTTATATATTTTTTATTTAATTTTATTATTAAAATAATAATAATTATTTTTATTTTTTATTGAAATGAAAATATTCTTTCATTATCATATAGTTTTTTTCTAAAATGCTAAAAAAATCCATTCTTATATTTGTGTTTGTTTATATATATATATATATATATTATATTTTTTATATTATTAAAATAACAACAACAATTTTATTGAAATTAAAATATCATTCTTTTCACTCGTTATACGAATGATAAGGAAACATTCTATTGTATCATTCTTCAAACATGAACGACGCATAAATGTTTTTGTGCTAATGTGTTGAGGATGTCATTAAAGACCACATAACTTTGAACAAATTCTATAAATGTGACTGTAAGAACGTTTGTTCATAACCTTCTGAGAAGGTTCCCTGTCAGACCTCAGTAATCTCTCTATAGAGTCTCAACAATATTTCTATTTATATCTCAATATGAGGAATTCACATTCATTTTATACTTCTATACTCTTACTAAATGACATCTAGTGACTCGCTTGTGTCTACATTTACATTTACATTTATTCATTTAGCTGACGCTTTTTATCCAAAGCGACTTACAATTGCTATATATGTCAGAGGTCGCACGCCTCTGGAGCAACTAGGGGTTAAGTGTCTTGCTCAGGGACACATTGGTGTCTCGCAGTGGATTCGAACCCGGGTCTCTCACACCAAAGGCATGTGTCTTATCCATTGCGCCACCACCACCCCTAGCATTATTTTTCCTAAGAAACATCTCAAAAACAGCTGTTACCCAGTGTGCCGATGCATTGAATATGTTCCCTCAGAAGCCGGTTGGTGGACTGTTTGGTGTGTGTGTGTGTGTGTGTGTGTGTGTTTTATTGGGCTTCTCGTCCGTGTTTTTGACCATATATGAGAGCAAGCGTTCCCTGGCCTCTCTTGAAATGATCCACAACCCAAGAAAACTCCAGCGAGGATGAAGTCAACAGTTATATTTATTGCAATTTTATATACAAACAACCCTTAAAGGCACTGTTTAAATAAGGATATAATGATTTTCCTTTTGATAGCTAACATAGGTTGAATATAGTTTAGTTTGAATTATATATTACAATTTAGTAGAGTGTAAAAAAAGGCCACATGAAGGATATTCTCCACCTCCGCAAGCTGGGACAGTCTGGTTGTAAAAGTACCGTCACAGTGTAACGAGACAAAAAGAGTCTTAAACGTGTGAAAACAGGGAGACATCCTTGAGGAATACCGCCGTTATCCACACAGATCAGTTCAAAAGATAGAAAACCCATATTGCATGTGTTCAGAATATACTGCATACTGCCTGTACTGTGCAGCAATGATCATTGTTATTCCCGCATGTAGCGTCTGCTCATCCCAGAGGAATCGGAGGCTCTCGGAACGTTCTGCCTAGAAGTAACGTATTGTTTTTTTTTTTTAATATATTTTTAATATTAATATTTTAAAAATAAAATTGTTTTTTTAATATTTAATATTTTAATAACATTGTTAACGTATTGTTAATTTTACAGTATCGTATAATGTTAATTTAAAGTTATCTGGTCTTTAATAATGCTATCAAAACATTGGAACAAAAATGTTATTCATGCATCATTTATGGAACGGTTTTAAACATAACTATTTTTTCTTTTTCTTTAGATGGCTCAAAACATTCAAAAGAAACGTTCCCACAACACTTGCAAAATGAGAAATTGAGAAAACATAAAAGGAAACATTCACATAACCAAAGTCTGTTTTGAACATTAATGCAAAAAAAATAATTCAGTTTTGGGCGTCGGATAAAATGATGATTCAAAGAAAATTCTAAATCCACTGCATTTGTCACAATGGAAATGGAAGGTCAAGTGCAGTGCATTGTGGTATAGAGTTTTCTGTGCTCATTTTGGCATTTGTTGCATGTTGTAGTGCATACAGTGACATGTACATGTAGTATGCATGCAGAAAACTGCACAGTATATACAGTATATGCTATTCTGAACACATCTGAGAGGTCAGATCATGTGGACTGGACTGCTAGTAATGCTCATTATGCTCACTAGAGGTCAGTATAACTTAGTTATTTAACATGAACACAAACTGAATTACAAGCGTTTCTCAGATCTAGTGAAGGTTTGTCCAATTTTAAATCTGATTTGCAATTCTCCGTTGAGAGTTTTATTTGTAGTTTTGACGTGTAAAATAAACAAAAGAGTGAGGCATAACCATATTTCCCTTACAAAATCAACATATAAATACTATGGTATATGAACATGATAATCATCAAGTACCACAGTATGAATCAATCACCGTACCATGGTACTACCACGGTAGCTTTAGTAAGGGTTTGGCAGGTTGACTCTCTCTCTCTCTCTCTTCACAGATGCATAGATTCATAGTAGATATTCTGGAAGATGACGTATCTTAAAGGGATACTCCACTTTAAAATGAAAATTCTGTCATCATATACTCACCCTCATGTTGTTTCAAACCTGTATGAATTTCTTTCTTCTGCTGAACAGCAAGGAAGATATTTAGAAGAATGTCAGTAACCAGACAGTTTCTGGTCCCATTGACTTCCACAGTATATTTTTTTCCTACTATGGAAGTCAATGAGACCAGAAACTGGTTACTGATATTCTTCTAAATATCTTCCTTTCTGTTCAGCAGAAGAAAGAAATTCATACAGGTTTGAAACAACATGAGGGTGAGTATATGATGACAGAATTGTCATTTTAAAGTGGCGTATCCCTTTAAAAAGGTTATGTTCAAAATCAGAAGCAAGTCAAATTAGTCATTTCTCACAGATTTGAGGTTTTATTTCTCAAACCGCTCTCAGCTGCCAAACGTTAAAGCCCTTTCCTTGATCAGAGCGGCTGCGTGTTTCACAGTCTCGCACAAACCGTGCAACACTAGTTCTGTTCAAAACCTAGTGAGCGCCTTACGTAGACAGCATTTCAAGGCATCATTGGAAGGCTAGCAGCAAATCTGAGTATAAAATCGATATAAGATGGTGATGACACAAGAGAAATTATAATAAATAATTAAATTTATTATTTATTTATTTATTTGATTGATTTGCAATGGACGTTTATTTGTATGCTTATTGCATCATTTTTAATCTTAGCAACATGTCAATGTCAAATCATAATGTTCACATGAAGAGCACTATCTGTGTAGCATCCCGAGGTGCAGACCGGATGCTGCCTATGTAGACTCACTAGGTTCTAGAACACAGTTTAATATCTTGTCTTGTTCCTGTCGCCGCTCTGAAAACATACGATTAACGTGATTATGTTTTTTAAACATTCACAAAGTTTAGCCGAGATACAAACCAATAGAACGAGAAAGAATAAAAAGGACAGAGCTATGAGGAGGTCATCACTGCTTGGCTTTCGGTCTTGACAGTCTGTGATGGAAGATTTGGTTTGATGTCCAGTGGTCCACCGTTACGCCAACAGCCCGAGGCGCTTGACCTTGGCTGACAGGAACGAGTGAATGATGAAGACGATGGTTTTAGGGCACGAGTGAAGGTCCAGTTGCTGAAAAAAAAACAGGAGAAAGAGAAGAATGCCATTAAATTACATAGAAAGGAGAAATCGACGCTTCTCAGATGTTTCTCCTGAGAAAAAGACCCTAATAATCTCACATTTCATCTCAATATGAACTCATCAAACTCTTCCAGAAAGCTGAGCGAAAACATTTCCGGTAACACTTTATTTTACAGTGTCCTTGTTACATGTGTTACATGCACTTACCATAGTAATAACAGTAAATTATGCATAATTACATGAAAATAACCCTCAACCAAACCCTAACCCTATAGTAAGTACATGTAGTTAGTTAATATTACTCAGTACTTAAATATATAATTACACTGTAACACGGACACCGTAAAATAAAGTGTAACCACATTTCCTAATAGGAAGTAGTAGAGCTGCATAATTAACCGTTAAAAGATTGCAATCTCAATTTAAACACCCACATGATCTCATTCCTTAATGACAGTGATTCGGCTGCGTCTATTAAATAGAGATTTGTTTGTAGTTCAGATATAAACACTAATGTTGTCTACGGAAGACATCAAAATAGAGTGAAAGTAACGTTGCTTCAAATAACGATTGTATCGATTATATCGTTACGTCAGTAGGTGGCGACAAGTGACTGTTAAAAATGTATTTGTCATTGAATCATTCATTCAAGAGAATCATTCAAAACAACTGATTCATCCAGTAATGAAACAAGTGAAGTATTTATGAGCGAGTCATTGAATCATTCATTCAAGAGATTTTGTCATTGAATCATTCATTCAAGAGATTTTGTCATTGAATCATTCATTTAAGACATTTGTTAAAAAACACTGATTCATCCAGTAATGAAACGAGTGAAGTATTTATGAGCGAGTCATTGAATCATTCATTCAAGAGAATCATTCAAAACAACTGATTCATCCAGTAATGAATCGAGTGAAGTATTTATGAGCGAGTCATTGAATCATTCATTCAAGAGATTTGTTCAAAAACACTGATTCATCCAGTAATGAAACGAGTGAAGTATTTATGAGCGAGTCATTGAATCATTCATTCAAGAGAATCATTCAAAACAACTGATTCATCCATTAATGAATCGAGTTAAGTATTTATGAGCGAGTCATTGAATCATTCATTCAAGAGATTTGTTCAAAAACACTGATTCATCCAATATATTTTTTTAAATACTTAATTCAGAATAATTAAACATTTTAAATAGACTGCAGCAATTAACATTTTGTCAGAACCTCTAGTAAAAATGACATGTTATTTTGTTTAGTTGTCTGTTCAGAATCATGGGAGAATCGTGATCTCTGTTCGAAACAAGGAAATGGTGATTCTGGATTGGTCCAGACTCGTGCAGCTCTAGGAAGGAGTAATGCAATCAGGGTGTAAAGTGCAAAAGCGTGTCTCACGATCTCGGCTTCTGGGCCTCCGAAGTCGAGGAACATCATGCGTACGCCGTCGTCTGAGGACATGCGCAGACGCTCGAACGGCTGCTGGAGGAGAACGTTCTTCCTGACGCCGGCCTCCTCCGTGAACAACGAGAAGCCTTTGTCTATGTGAACGCTCAACAAACACGGCTTCCCGTTCCAGCTGCACGCTGCAGGAAACACACAGGATCACGGGCTTCAATCACAAGGAAAAACTAGGAAAAACACTTAAATAAAGCTGGAATAAAAAATAGAAATATTAGATTAGAAAAACTTCAGCTAAACTGATATTTGAGATTTTGCCTTGGCAATTTACTGAATTAAGTTTAAGCACAAAATGGAAATAAATACAAAATTGAAATAAAAATAAATTAAACCTAAATAGTATTGTTTAAAAACAATAAAGCTGACAGACACACATAACAAAAATCAATGAATTAAAATGAAATAGGCAAAAAACACTGTAATAGTAAATAATACTAAAATTGGCAAACATTATAACAACTACATAAATTTAAATATATTCCTCATTTCTTAGTCATTTTGGTTAAAATCGTATGCCAGATGAATAAATGTAAATCTAACATTAAAAAATACAGAAAATAGTATTTTATCATTTCTGCACCTCTAACAGTAATTAAACAAAAGTATTTCACTTTGTCACATGACCTCATTATGCGTATGTTTAATTTAGTAAGAGCCAGTTATCAAATATGAAACAAAAAAGTATTTTTAATTATGGCAGACTTCAAAAAATCACGGTAGACATGAAATGCAATGCATTGTGGGATACATTGCACAGTGTGCTCTGGATGCACATTTTTAAGTCCCCCTGTGTTGAAAATCCAGCTTTTAATGTTGTTTATGTGTCTATGTGGTGTTTTTAATCTGCTTTAAGACACGCCATGTGTAAGTTCATAAGTCGACACCATTGCTGAGTATTTCCTCCTTAAAACTGCAGTGAACCAAAGACAGTCTCAAAAACACGCTTTGAAATCGCTGGTGTTTCTGACGTCACAAACTACCTTGTAACCAATCAGATCAACGTGTGATCGTCAACCAGTGGATCTCTGAGCTGAGTGAGTGAGTGGAGGCGGGGCTCATTTGCATATTCATAGAACCACGCATACTAAATGAGGCGAGGGTGTCCAGTTACATTCAAGATATTTTAAGGCATGCATTTTTTTTAAATATGCCATTTTGGTGATCAAAGATGAGTTTTAAGGGCTAAAATGATTGACTACAGGGGGACTTTAAATGAATAAATCATGGTATACATACTGGTGCTCCTGGGCTATTCATAATTTCAGCCTATAGGATTTTATCAGGTCACAAAAGACAAACAAAGATAGTCTAAACCAGCGGTCAGCATGAGGAGGGATAAACACAGAGTAGTGCAGGTTAAAATCTCATGCTTTAATAGTATTTATAGCACCTAACTTAATAAATCAGGTTGTGTGACTATGAGGAACGATTACTTCAAAAGTTAAGTCCCTATGCAAGTTTGAGGGACTCTTAATTAAATACACACACATCTCTCTGGCTGTGATTATTCCTCCACAGGTTGTCTGGTGTAAACACACTGGAGTGCAGCACATCACTGAACCAGCAGAGGGTGATGAACACACACACACACACACACACACACACACACACACACACACACACACACACACATCAGACCAGTAGTGGGAAGTTCGGATCATTTTACTGATTCGGATCTTTGAATCTCATTCAGCAAAATGAACGAATCATTTCGTTCATTTCAGTAGACTATAATTAAAATGTCATGTTAAATAGCCCAACACATCTAGTACTTACGACAAATGTTGATTACAAAATAAAATTAAACTTGCAGCCAAAGCCAAATTATAAGAAACCGACATGTTTAATTAATTGATTATCGAACTTCGAGACGTTACGTTAGTTCAGTCAACTCGTCAGTGTCTGATCTTGAAGAACGAACGACTCGAACCCGAACCAGAAGAGTGAGAAGACTCAAGAGATGAACTAATCATTTGTCTGTCCGGTACTGACAGCATAGTCTCTATGGGACTGACAGGAAGAACGAAAGACTCGAGAGATGAGCTAATCATTTCTGTTTCATGAACAGAACCAGTGGGATGTTGCGCGAATGCGCGTTCAACACAAAATGAACGAATCACTCTGAGACAACTCTGTGGTCACGAGTCATGTTAAAGATTCGTTGAAAATGAACTACATCACTCCATCACACCTGTTTGTGCACTGTCTGTGCGAGCGTTACCTGTGGTGACCTCCTGCACGAGCTCGGCGGCCCCGTGGGAGCCCTCCACCAGCAGGTGTGTCCAGGTGGACAGGTCTTTGGCGGTGTCCACTCTGAACAGGTGCGTCTCCACCCCCTGCTTCGTGCCCAAACGCAGACCGAACGTCAGCTCAGAGTCGTGGACGGAGGAACTCTTCCCCGGCCCAGAGTGAACCAGCCTGACACACACACACACACACACAGGGCACATATTAGTACACGTACAACTCAACTCATTACTCATCTACTTGATAAACTGAACAGATGAGGCTCTAAAAATATGATTAGATGAGACATGTATATTTATTTATTTGAATATTTTTTTTATGCTAAATAGTCTAAGAATGTGTACATGAACTAAAGAAAGAAAGAATAAAATATATTACTATCAATTAAAGTGTGTGTGAGTGTGCTTGCGTGTGTATGTGTGTGCATGTGAGTGTGTGCTTGCGTGTACGTGTGTGTGTGTGCATGTGAGTGTGTGTGTATGTGTGCGTGTGTGTGTGCATATGAGTGTGCTTGCGTGTGTTTGTGTGTGCGTGTGTGTGTGAGTGTGTGTGTGCATGTGAGTGTGTGTGTGAGTGCGTGTGTGTGCATGTGAGTGTGTGTGTGAGTGCGCGTGTGAGTGAGTGAGTGCATACATGTGTGTGAGTGTACATGTGAGTGTGTGTATGAGTGTGTGTGTGTGTGTGTGTGTGTGTGTGTGTGTGTGTGTACCTGGTGGTAATTAACGGATAGCTCTTGTCTGGGCTGCTGAGAGTCTCTTTGCTGTCAGGTAGAGATGTGTACAACAGTAGATCTCTGTCCGTCAACACCGCCAGTATCGGCCTCTCTGAACCCTGACAACACACACACACACACACACATAAGGCTCTGCTGCATGATTTCTCTCTCTCATATCTCATCATGTGTGTGTGTTTCTCACCTGCTCGATGATCCAGCCGATGTGCCTGATGTCGAGGCTGGACTGCAGGGTCTTCAGCTCTTCTTTGGCTCTGCTCAGTAAAGCTGCGCTGCCGGTCTGGATGGCGTTATACCAGGCCTGAGCCATCGCCTGATCCTTCGCCCGCAGAAACACCGACTGCTTTCTGTCCGACGACACCACCTCGAAATACCTACCGAGAGAAGGACCGAAGAGGAGACTTCACACCACAAGTCTCAGTATGACCTCTCTGTTTTAAATAATAGGCATAATGCCATACTTATCATTATAAACCATTCTTTTGCCAGCTAATTAGTCAAATTGTAGGCTGATTTTGGTGCATTAATGTAGAATTTTTTGAGCCATGGCGTGATCTTTAGCCCACAAAAACACTGACGGATCTGAAGGATCATGTGACACTGAAGACTGGAGTAATGATGCTGGAAATTCAGCTTTGATCACAGGAATAAATTACACTTTACTGGATATTCACATAGAAAACAGATATTTTAAACTGTAATAATATGTCACAATTTTTACTGTGTTTTTGATTAAATAAATGCAGCCTTGGTGAGCAGAAGAGAATACTTTGTTATTTTTTATTTTTTATTAAAGAATCATACTGACCCCAAACTTTTGAACAGAAGTGTGTATTTATTGTTATTATTATAAATCGATATAACTGTGTGTGGGTTTATTCGAGAAAACAAACAATGCCTGCTAAAGCTCCTTGCTTCATGTAAAAACAAAACAAAACATTTGAATGCACGAATACAATGGATAACTGTTTAGGAGTTTAGCAGTCTGGCATAGAAAGTGTTTAATGTTTGAAATGGAGTAAGTCCTGATGTTATGATAATGAGACTGAATATGTAAGCTGTGTGTGTGTGTCTGTACCGGTCCTCCGTGTCAGGCGGACACTGTTTGCGGGTCACATGGCACATTCGGAGCGGGAGGCTCCGGGTCTCTTTAAGCGCGGGGTCCGACTGCTTCTGTGGGGTGGATGGAGGAGAGTCCAGCACTGGGGGTCCTGACGTCGAGCCACCCTTAAAAAACGCTGACATCTCCTTAATGTACTTCACTACAGAGAGAGAGAGAGAGAGAGAGAGACAGAGAGAGAGAGAGAGAGACAGAGAGAGAGAGACAGAGAGAGAGAGAGAGAGACATTATTCCTTCTGCTCACTGTAATGGATTTTTGTCATTTCAACTGTATTTTACTGTAATATGTACAGTATAATACTGTTAAATAAGCTAACAGTATAATACTGTAAATAGCAAAGGATTATGGGAAAATATATTCTTCCCTACTGTAAATAAATTTACAGTAGCAACAACGCCAGCCAAAAACTGACCAATGGCAAGGGAGATTTCTTTTCAAGTTTTTTTCCGGTTGGTGGGAAAAACGGAGGAAAGACTCAACAAAAAGGTTAGTACTTTTTCTTTAATTATTTTATGTAAAACTGAGACATTAATAATAAAAGGATGTAATAGGAAATAATTTCTAATACTGTAAATAAAAATACGGTACTTGTACTGTAAATGAAAAACACTCATACTATAAATAAAAATAAAGTATACAGTATTATTACTGTAAAGGAAAATTACAGTAATGATACTGTAAACACTTTTACAGTAACTTACTAGCATCCAGCTGCCAATAAGTTACTGTAAAATTGATGGTGAAATATGGGTCACGTCTTTGTAACCGCAGCACAAAACTCTTTACTGCTCAGCAAACACACTGGGTATTGTTCAGACTGGGACACTAGCATGCTGCTAGTAAACACTTAATAATGGCTAATATTTTGTAAGAATAGTAGTGTAACAGTTTGCATGATGCAAATTATTATAATTTTTTTTACTTTTTAATGCATGAATAAAATAAAATGATTTGAATTAAAAAATAAAAATGTCAAATGCATTACGTCACAGATGGTTATGTTCAGATTGGGATACTAGCATGCTGCACGAATAGTTTGTGTAACAGTTTGCATGATGCAACAACTAACATTTTAAATAGTAGTATATATACTGTCATCACATGACCTCATGACTAGAAATTAGGATTTCTTAATGCATGAATAAAATACAATTATTTGAATTCAAAAATGAAAATGTCAAATGCATTACATTGCAGATATTCTATGCATCCTGTGCACTGCAAGATTAGCAGTATGCTATTTTGAACAGACTCAGTTTGTGGCCAAAACCCACTAAACACTGAAACCTCGATGATTAAAGTTGAACAGCCGCCCACTGATTCAGAAACTACCAATAAAGCAGCTTTAGAGGAAGAGGAATTCTGCAACACCAAAAATAAAATCAGTTCCTAGGAAAGTATTGCTCAGTGATGAAGACAGTCTGTTTCCACTGCAGCTTCAGACCAGAGGCAAGATCAGACAAACCAGAGGCAGATTCTGACGCTCTATTTTTTACATGTATTGAAAAAGACGATGCATAATATATGCATGCTGACAGAAATAACTAGAGGTTTGAGGTTAATAAAATACTTGATGTAGCCTGAAAACGAGCATGCATGAGAGAGAATCGAAATGCTAGGAAGTTTAACAACAACACAAGGGAACTAAGCAAACTCATACAACGACAGCCAAACCACACGCACTATATACACACACACACACACAGACAAACGAGCTACACAAGATAACAAGGGGGCGTGGTTAAATGGGAAACACCTGGAGAACTAAATCAACATGAAAAACTACACAACAGGAAACAACATAAAAGTCCACAGGGAATATATGACACTGGCATGCTGAATATCTGAGTCTGTTCTAGGCACATATACACACACACACACACTGTTTAGGGATGTCAATGCAAAATGCAAAATGCATTTAAAAAGTCCACATACTGTAATTTCTCCAAATTGTATTCAACAACTGCAGCCTTTCGACCAGCAGAGTTTGACATTCACAGGCTGAGGATAAGAGTCTGATTAAAATTTAAAAGGTGAAAGGTCACAGTGGTGTAGTACAATTCAAAGGTCAAAACACTTTAGTTGTAGAATCAAATTTAGATGTCAAAACTACAACTGTTGAATATATATATATATATATATATATATATATATATATATATATTCAGTATATAAATCGGTTCATTGGTACATTCCTAAATGAATTATTCACAAGAATGATTTTGACTTTAGACTTTAGACATATGAGACATTTGTGGATAGATAGATAGATAGATAGATAGATAGATAGATAGATAGATAGATAGATAGATAGATAGATAGATAGATAGATAGATAGACAGATTTTAATTTCTTGTCTGAAAGAATGATTATTGCGTAAGCTCAGTCAACTGTAAAGCTGCGTGAATTATCATGATACTTAATGTAGTTAAGTTCCTCAACACTGCTGGTAACACACACACAGACACACACACACACACACACACACACACACACACACACACACACACACACACACACACACACACACACGATGGTTATAGATAGCAGACATCACTATGGGGGAGAAGATTGAGTTTCACTGTAAAGGCTGAAGTGTCTCTCTCTCTCTCCTCTCTCTCTCTCTCTCTCTCTCTCTCTCTCTCCCCCTCTCTCTCTCTCTGAGCGAGTGACACAGGCTGAGAGGGGCTTCCTCACTCAGAATAGAGCTCATCTCAGCCGTCAGTTCGTTCCCAAACACACTTCACCTACTCAGCACATGCAGCACGAACAAACACAGTCTTTCTCTCGCTCTATAAATACCTTTACAGTAGTGACTCCAGACGCTCTGAGTATCTCTCTCACACACACACACACACACACACACGCACACACACACAGTCTGTTTTCACACATGTTGTGTCCGAATTCCTCAATCCGTCACCTGCTGACCACACACACACACACACACACACACACACACACAGCAGATACGGCCTCGCACACTCTTTAAAGGAGATGCAAACTCAAGTTGACACAAGTTGACTATATTGACTTTCTTAATACTTGTTCCTGGTCTTAATGTGAATGATTCATCAGTGTCGTTATTCTTTAAAAAAACACTTGGTTAATGTTACCAAGCAGTCAAACAGCAATTTACTCTCTTCTGCTCACCAAGGCTGCATTTATTTCATCACGAATACAGTAAAAACGGTAAAATTGTGAAATATTATTACAGTTTAAAATAGCTGTTTTCTATGTGAATATACAGTAAAGTGTAATTTATATCCTGTGATCAAAGCTGAATTTTCAGCATCATTACTCCAGTCTTCAGTGTCACATGATCCTTCAGAAATCATTCTAATATGATGATTTGATGCTCAAGAAACATTTATGATTATTATCAGTGTTATTCAGTGTATAGATAATGATTATTATCAGTGTATTATCAGTTGTGCTGCTTGAAATTTTTATGTATTTTTTTTCAGGATTCAGATGAATAGAAAGTTAAAATAGAAATGTTTTGAAACATTATAAACGTGATTAATTTAATTGTTTTTTTAATGCTTACTTTTTTCATTTGAATGTCCCATTTCCTTTCGAAATACATTCATTTCAGCAGTAAAATGGATTGCAAACCCGTTTCATGTAGACATGTATATATATATATATATATATAAAAAGAGAATGCAGTTTGATTTTCTGCTTAATGACTACAATCAGATTTTGTTCTGTAGATAAATTCGTCTCAGGTGTACTACCTTTGATTTTTATAAATGTCTATGTTTTAAGATTTGAAAATATCCCACTGACTTTGAGAGAACGTTCAGCATTAATATACAACCAACAGAACTAATGACATCACAACATTTGCATACTGGATTGTGATTGGCTTTCGTTCTCGCATCCGTTTAAACACACTTTTACACGGATGCAATGCCTCTGATTCTCATGCGTAGTCGACAAAAACCAAAACACACCGAGATAAAACGACACTCGTCACCTTTATCCTCACGTGTCACAAACACACACACTCATCACACACTCCTGCTGTTGCGTTCTCACGATTCAAGTCTTCAATAGTCTCGCATCTCCAACCAAACATTAATCACATCAACAAAAGACTCTGGTCAGAGGTTTAGATTAGAGGATTCTGGGGCTATTTATAGACGGAAGGATTTTGTCGGCACAAAAGCCCTTCGGGAGCTGATACTAAATAGCCTTTGTGGAATTAAAATTGCCATTCGATGGGCATTTTTTCAGAGGAAACGTTGAAGAGCAGAAGTTGCTCTTTCACAGCTCGTGGATTTCTCATTGCAGAATCAACTTTGATTGAGTTTGTTCTCCTAAATTTTAGGAGTTGTCATGAGTATCCCAGCTAACAGGGAACATGAAACACCCGAGAACTACATCAGCATGAAATTAAAATTTACTTTATTAATATGTCTCCAAATCAAGTCCCATCCCCACATGCTGTTTCACTCAGATTGGCTTCAAACAGAAGTCTTTGTTTCGTCTCATTCCTGAAATGAAAGGGAAATGGTGTGTGTTCTGATGATTGGGAGCAGTCTAGTCTTGTAATGTCATTGGTTTTCGGTGTGGAAACGGTAGGAAAAAAGAAAAGCAAAGGAAGGAAACAGGGAGGAGGTCATGATTTTTCTGATGAGTAACAGGCGGAAAAAAACAGCTCATCTTTGGATGATTTGGTTTAACCCAAACCAAATGTTCGGATCAAGTCCAATGTTAGATTCAGCTCCACATCTCTGCTTTAGTACGCGAATGCAAACACTCGATTTGTGCATTATGAAGAGGCATCAGATTGCAATTCATAGCACAACGCAAGTAAGCTTGTTCATGCATTTTGAAATCACTTTAGTATCTCAATGTTTTCCCCTAAATGGACAAGCAAATTGAGATTTGAAGTCTTCCAAGTTGTTTCTCCTAAAAAAAGCTCCAGTAATCTCATGTTTCCTCTAGAGTTTCAGAACAGATGTGCTCAGATTTGCCAACAATCAAAGGCCCGTTCAAACCAAAAAACCAAACTATAACTATATTAGACTCCACTCCAGCGGACTGTTCGAAATCACATCCACTATTCCCTACATTACTCCACCAATACAGTCCACTTGAAGGAGTAAAAGGAAACGATTGAGTGACATTGTGTTTTTGCTGTTTAGTAATCATTTGAAACTTAGCAAGCTGGGAGCTCCAGTAGCAATGAGAAGATTTATCCTGAACTCTGTCATGGAAACTAGCAGGTATAAACCTTATTACAGTAAAATGAATGTATACCTGTATGATATTACGCTGTAGTTGGACCAGAGGTTTGGAAAACGGATTCATTCGGCACGACCCTCGCGGTGCACTGTGGGTATTCTCTAGCCGTTGAGTGTACATCAGTTGTACACTCGTTATTGCGGTGCATTATGGGATTGAATGAGTGCACTTGAAAACGTCCACTATGGTTTCGGACATCACTACATGTAGTGTCCTATTTAAGGGTATAGGTGGCGATGTCGGACACAGCCTGTTTCTTCTAAGCGCTGCAGTTTTGTCGGCTGTCGCTTTAAATGCTCGAGCTCTTAAAGCAGGGTGGATTCTGATTGGCTGTCAATGTTTTTATCCTTCATCAGTTGGAAAAAAAATGTGCATCCAACGATATGTGACCACAAAACCAGTCACATGGGTCAATTTTATGAAATTGAGATTTATACATCACATGAAAGCTGAATAAATAAGCTTTCCATTGATGTGTGGTTTGCTAGGATATGACAACTATTGTAAATCTGGAATATGAGGGTGCAAAAAAATCGAAACATTGAGAAAATCTCCTTTAAAGTTGTGCATTTATGTTCATGATTGTGCTGCATTCACTCACAAAAATACATGTTTTATATATTTACGGTAGGAAATTTACAAAATATCTTCATGGAACATGATCTTTACTTAATATCCTTATGATTTTTGGCATAAAAGAAAAATCTATAATTTTGACCCATACTAAATATTGTTGGCTATTGCCACAGATATACCCGTGCGCCTCTTGACTGGTTTTGTGATCCAGGGTCACATATGGTTTCTCTGTGTTGTTATAGTTATAGTTATAGTTGTGGCGTGAACACTTCACTCTTTCTACTTCAAAATTTCATGTTTAATTTGATGTTGCTCGCCATTTCCGTCTAATTATTTGTGAAAATGTTTAGTAGTAAATCCTGTATATTTGATCACAAGTGATTCATTTGTTTCTTTCTCCAAAGGATTTTTTAAGACAGACAACATTGATACTTCACTGAAACATATTAAGTGAAAGCAATGCATTATTATTATACATGGTGTGGAAACCATTTTCACTCACAAACTGCAATTAAATTTCACACATATTTAAACAGAAATGGCGTTCTTGTTTTTCCCAGTTACTCGCCTGAAGTGTTTGTGGGTTTAACCGTTACACACACAGTGAAGGCAAAAGAAACCCCAGATATAAATCTGCCTGTGCTGCCACTGCTGATCTAAACGTCTACATTCCTGGCCTTTGGGACACAAAGCGCTCATCCTTTAAAAGACGAGATGCAGATTTTTCCAGCTGGAGCCTCGGGTCGTTCTGTTTCCAGGTGCCGAGGCCCGGATCGGGCGACAGGGAAGCATGCAGTTGTTCTTGATGCCTGACTGGACAAACACAAGAACCTGGAGCCACGTCAAAGACAACAGATCCCGACGGCCCGGCCCTGGCCCTCTGGTTTCCGTGGGAGCGTCGGGAATCCATCGGATTGGCTATACACTGTGACTCCCGAAACACGCTGTGCCAGGAATGCCGCTGATCGCCTACACAAAAATGTTCCTGAAAACACACGCAAAACCACAGGACACACACTGACGTAGTCCCACAAAGTGTGTGCGCACTTCTCAGCTAACTAAAATATGGGTATAGCGTTCTAAAAGTATTTTTTAATGCATTAATTATACCTAATAATTCAATTCAATTCACATTTATTTGTATAGCGCTTTTCACAATACACATCGTTTCAAAGCAGCTTTACAGAATTTTTTTATATAATTTATATTGCACATTATGACGCATTGTGTGATCTCATGAAAACTGTAACCACGTTTATAATGCAATATAATAATGTTATGCCTTTAGAAAGTATAATGCATTAAAACAATTTCAGATGTAACAAGGAATCTACAAATATTACCATGCTTTTTTACAATTGTTTATGAAAGGATATAATGCATTATACATACATAATACCTGTTTATAATACATTCCTTTATAATGCAAAAATATGGATAGCATTCTAAAAGTATTTTTAACGCATTAATTATCATGCCGTTTAATGAGGCACTGTGTGATCTCATGAATAATTATAACTTATAATACAATATGATACTTGTGTTTTGCCTTAGGAAAGTATAATGCATTAAAACCAATTTCAGATGTAACAAGGAATCTACAAATATTATCATGCATTTTTACAATCGTTTATGAAAAGATATGATGCATTATACATAAAGAATACCTTTATTATGCATTATACATAAAGGCTTTAAGTAAAGTGTTACCGAAATAAGTTCTAAAAACGTTTAGCTAACATTCCAATTAAGGTATGAATACTTTTTTTTTCTTTTTCTGAATGTTCCCAGATTTCTTAAACGTTTTGAAAACTTTTTTTGGTTAAGTGAATGTTAAAGGCACAATATGTAACTTTTTTGCTTTAAAAATAGCAAAAATCACTATATCTGTTATATATATTTTTTTAGTTGTGTACTTACATTATCCCGACTGTTTCCAACAACTTTCAAACCAGGAGAAATTTGTAATTTAATTCGAAGACACGTCCCGTTTCTTTATTTCCGTTTTGTCGCCGTCAATGGCGTCATATCCGCGTTCTCCCTGGTTTCCGCTCGTGCTGCCATAGCAACCAGAGCCCTCTGATAGTAACCAAGGCGACAGACGTGGACAACTGTGTAGTTCGTAATGTCTATCTGCACGCTGTTGTTGTTTCCTTCAAACATTATGGACCATGGCAAGCAGACTTTGGATAAAAAAGGAGAACTAAAACGAGAATCAATATCAGCGTGGTGTTTTCGAGATATAAACGAGAGCTCCCATAGACAGTATATAAACGAGAGCTCCACGTCCGAGACTTCGACCGCTCCTACATGTACTTTATTAAACAGGTGAGCACATTTACATAAAACTAATCAATGTTATATTGTTCAACAATGATAAAATGTTAGAATATGATCTGTATGTTATTCTAATGTTGATCTAGCTTACTGCTAGTCTCATACAGACAAACTAACACATACATTTCAACACATTCAAATTCAGTTTAGTGTGATAGTGTAATGTTAGAGCAAGTGAAACAGTGCTGTGTTCCCTCACAAGTTTAATTTGTCTAATAAACTGACCTGTGAGTTGTAATTCTGCACTTGCGTGTAGTTCGGTAGAATGAAATGTCCATATTCCTTTTATATCCGCGGGACTCGCGTCGTGTGTGGAGCTGATAGCTGTCTCTTAGCAACCCCGAACTGCTTCATTTCACAGTCATGATAAAAACATCGATGTATTCACTCATCCATAAACATTATTAGATCGGTCGGCTTGACGTTGACGACAAGATCCATAATTCTTAGCAAATGTTGCGTCATCAAACTACGCCTTTGTTATTGTAAGAGGTTAGCGACCCCTAGCGGCGAAAAATTCCATACTGTACGTTTAAAGGAACATTCCATTTTATAATTCTTAAACATTCTGGGAATGTTACTTTCGAATGTTCTGAAACAAGTAGTAACATTTAGTAAGTAGTAACAGTTTTGAGAACATTATTAAAGACCAGATAATTTTGTTTGAACGTTCTATCATTGTTACTGAAAGAACGTATGTTCATGACTTTGAGAGAACCTTGTGAGAACGTTCTGTAAACTGGGTTAAGTCATGTTTAAAAATATCTCAGTGTCAATGCATTTCAGAATCAAGAGACTGAACGTAAGTGTGTGTGTGTTTCCATATTTAAACTGTTTACTATAAGCAGCGTGTGCTTAGATAAAGTCAGGTCACTCAGTAGCTAATGCAGGCTTTTCTTTTTCATTAACGTCTCACTTGATCTCACTGAATTATCTGGAGAGAGAAACATTTTCTATGTTTCTATGAGTGAACATCACACTTTCATCATCCCAGAAATACGGCATGACTTCACTTCCTGACTGAAAGCCATAAAAACAGCTGCAAGCGCTTATGATTTTAATTTAGTTAAGTGCAAATATTCAATTTGGCCAGAAGAATGAAGATCTGAGCTGGAGTGAAGCCGTCTCAGGAGAGCAGCAGGGGTGGTGTCTCGGCATTTCATGTGTTCAGAATAGCAATCTACGCACACTAGTGTACTATTTTTGCAGTATACTGTACACAGTTTGTGACTTGTATGCATGCATGGGATTCCCAGATGATTGATGTGTAGTACATGATCAGAGCGTACTGTATCTCACAATGCAATGTGCTTGACTTGATGGTCCATTTGTAAAAGTTACATGTTCACACTTTAAATTGCATTCAAATGCAAAATGGCATTATGCATCACTGCATAATGTGTTCTTTATCATAATGTGTTACAGTAATCAGTGTGATATACAGTAGCAATCCACACATAATGTACAGTTACACTACAATTCAAAAGTTTGGAATCTGTAAGATTTTTTAAAATTTGTTTTCTTTAAATTAATTTTGAAATAAGTATTTTCTGCTCACCAGGGCTGCATTTATTTGATCTAAAATACAGTAAAATTTGAAATATTATTACAATTTAAATCAGCTGTTTTCTATGTTATTTCAAAACAAAATAAATCTTTTGCACAGTAGTGTATTTTTGCTTGTGTTTGCAAAAACTATTGATACAGTGAAAATTATATTTCCAGTATATTAGATATGAAAATGTATTATTGGCTGAGATTTTGTCTTGTCATGCAGCATTTTAACTTCCAGTGAGGAACAGAATCCTGGGAACGTGTTGTGTCACGTCTGGTTTGGACACGCCGTTAACATGTGGAATCAGAAGGAATCTGTTTACTTTTAACGTTAAATCCGGCTGGAAATGTGGCACAGAAGATTTTGCACAGAAAGGATCCTTTGTCAGCAAGACAAGAACTCAAACTCACAGACACACACACACACAGAGAAACACACATATCTTCCATGAATGATGGATTTTCTAGTCAATGAATTTGGAGCAGCTGAAGGTCACACACCTTCATGTATAATGTGATTCAAATGTCACAGGAGAATATCTTCCCACTCTCAACAAGAATGACAGAACGTTAGATAGAAAGACAGAAATGTGTGAGACTAAGCGGTGGTCCAGCATGTTCCTGAGAGACAAAACTGGCCAGAGAAAATAAAGAGGACGAGTAAAGCACGATCAGACCTTGAGATTAAGTTAAAGTCAGCATTAAAGGGAAGTTGTGCTCGTCTTTTCTTCTCCATTGTGTCGTATATATCCGAGTGAAACGCTTCTGGAACAAGAACAAATGTGGGCGGGGCTTGATTTTGTCTGTGAGGAATTGATTGGATGGTTGTGGTTTGCTATTGGCTGATCTCATGTGAGTGACAGGTTATAGCCCCGCCCACATCATCAGAGAAGAGAAGACATGCTGCAAGAGGAACTTATTCTCATTCAAGATTACCAGGAACATGAAGTTAAAAAATAGTGATGTGCATGGACAAATCATTTCTACTTTAAATGTGTGTGTTAATGTGTTTTTCTGAGGGATTTTTCTCCACATCCACAGTATTATCCCCTATGAAATGAATCAAACAGGAGTGAATGTAGCAGATGTAGTGGCTAATGTGTGAGAGCAGAAAAGAAAGATGCAGAAGTGCAGCGAGAACCAAACACTCAATTACAGGATCATAGAAAACTCACTAAGCAGAAGAGAGTAAATCCCTGAGATAGAACGACGGCAAGAGTCTGAGCTGCTCGTGTGTGTGTGTGTGTGTGTGTGTGTGTGTGTGTGTGATGAGCCCCTTAAAAATTAGGCCTTTGGGAAAATCTGCAGTGGATGACAGGAATTTTCATGCTTGCAAACGTTCCTGTTCTGACTCTCTCAAACTGTCTCTCAAAATTCACGTGGCTTTTTGGCCTGGTAAAAAGGCTTTACATTGCCAAAGCATAAGGTTCCCTTGTTATGCTATTTTAAAGGTTCCTCATTTTGTTTTGGAGTCTCCTGCAACAGGTTTACGTGCATCCAAGGTCTAAAAACACTTTCATTTTCTCATAATACACCATTACACATTCCCTCTTTTCTCTCAGTGTCTGAAACAGTTCGATCAAAGATTCAGTCTCTCTAAACCCCGCCTTTCCAAGAGCCTGCTCTGCTCTGATTGGTCAGATGACACAGTCTGTTGTAATTGGTCGATCGCTTACATTAGAATATTTGAATTTCAGCAGAAAACAGCATCTTAAACTCGACATAAACAACTCGAACCAAACTCTTCCAGTCTCAGATACAACTACAGTGTTTGAGGGCGCGGCAAAGAGACGCGATATTGTTATTATGGCATTGCACAGCATTATATTAAATTTTACTGTCTATTCTTTATTATTGTGTAATTTATTATTTTTGACTGTACTTTTTTTCTGCACTGGAAGCTCATGTCACCAAGACCAATTCCTTGTGTGTTAAACACGCATTAAAGCTCATTCTGATTCTGAAATTGTCACAACATTCATTTGACACTATGAACGTCCATCTCATCGTAATTATGAATTCTGAACTCGTAAGTTGGTCCTTCCCAGAGGACCTGAGAGCAGCATTACATGCAAACACTGTTCACTCTTGCTTCATTGGCTCTTAAGAGCCTTCTTAAAGGGGATAAAATGCTGATATGGCATTATGGGTATCACACACACACACACACACACACAGGCTCATAAAAACTATATAGCCCATCTTCCATTATGGATTCCATCAAGCCTTTTAAAAATGTGCATTAATCAAATTATCATTCACTGATATACTTGTACTCTGATATTTTAGTTCCAAACACTTGTGCAATTACTGAGGTCTTATGGAAGAGATCCCATTTGATCTCTTGATGTCAATAAGGTTGCTGACCTCTGCACTACGGGAAAGAGAAAATGGAAACAGCATGCAAACTAAAAAAAGTAGGCTGGGGTTTGTCAATTCAAAGTTGCAAACTAAAATGCAAACTATAGACAGCCTCAGACAGACATTCACTTGCAGAAAAGGAATGTACTCAATCTCACATTGTTCCAAAACTAAATTACTTTAGTTTCTTGGGAAATTACTTCTTGGGAACACAAAAGTTTATTTCATTTTTTATATATGTCATGGTCTTTTCATTACAATGAATGTGAATATGGGGCTGTCAAGCTCCAAAGTGACAAAAAATACCATAAGTGATCATATAAGTGATTAATATGACTCTACAGAAGTCATATGATAGTTTTGTGTGAGGTTGTGTGCAAATTCAGTGATAATCGAACAGTAAAGTGAACTGTGCGTGGATGATGAAGGTTTCAAGGAATCATGGTGAATGAATAATTCAGACCTTTGCTGACGCGTCAAAAACTTAATAAAGAGATTGTAAAACTAATCTATGTGAGTTGAGCAGTTTAGTTCAAATTTTCCGAAGAGACTCGATCACTTTATTTAATGATTGAATTTAGGCTTTTATTCACATATAAACTCACACATTAGTTATAATAAACGGAAGCTCAAGCATGTTCGCTTGACGTGTGAGAACCAATGAGGTTCAGTCTCGTGTTACGCATCACGTTTGAGCTTCAGCAAGAACCAATGAGGTTCAGTCTCGTGTTACGCATCACGTTTGAGCTTCTGCAAGAACCAATGAGGATCAGTCTCGTGTTACGCATCACGTTTGAGCTTCTGCAAGAACCAATGAGGATCAGTTTCGTGTTACGCATCACGTTTGAGCTTCTGCAAGAACCAATGAGGATCAGTCTCGTGTTACGCATCACGTTTGAGCTTCTGCAAGAACCAATGAGGTTCAGTCTCGTGTTACGCATCACGTTTGAGCTTCAGCAAGAACCAATGAGGTTCATTCTCGTGTTACGCATCACGTTTGAGCTTCAGCAAGAACCAATGAGGATCAGTCTCGTGTTACGCATCACGTTTGAGCTTCAGCAAGAACCAATGAGGTTCAGTCTCGTGTTACGCATCACGTTTCAGCTTCTGCAAGAACCAATGAGGTTCATTCTCGTGTTACGCATCACGTTTGAGCTTCAGCAAGAACCAATGAGGTTCAGTCTCGTGTTACGCATCACGTTTGAGCTTCAGCAAGAACCAATGAGGATCAGTCTCGTGTTACGCATCACGTTTGAGCTTCAGCAAGAACCAATGAGGATCAGTCTCGTGTTACGCATCACGTTTCAGCTTCTGCAAGAACCAATGAGGTTCATTCTCGTGTTACGCATCACGTTTGAGCTTCAGCAAGAACCAATGAGGTTCAGTCTCGTGTTACGCATCACGTTTGAGCTTCAGCAAGAACCAATGAGGTTCAGTCTCGTGTTACGCATCACGTTTGAGCTTCAGCAATGACATGAGGTGAACTAACCCTTTAATGATAATAACTCTGCGTCAGACTTATAAAAACTTTGTGTTCATGTGTCAGATGTCACTACTTCTCTCATGAATGCTTAGGAAAGTTACAGTAGGTTAGGATTTTAGATTTCCAGTGAATAATGACTTAAATTTGGACCTTTTCCTTACAGTATGACTCCAGCAGAGAAAAATGCATATGAAGTTTTTAATTTCGAAGCTTGACAGCTCAAGTCTTTATTTATTTGTAGTATCAAATGTAAAAGAAAGACCAGGACATAGACATGACAATTCACCTTTTGTGTTTCAAGGACCAACAACACGAGTCACTTTTGGCTGAACTGTTCCTTCAAGTCAAACAATCAGCTCTGTCTTACCTTCCAGAATGACTTCTTTGCCTGTTTTCTTCAGGGCCTGTACAGCTTCATCGTGAGTGGCTTCTCTGAGGTCGTTCCCGTTCACGGACAAAATCGCGTCGCCCACGTAAAGAGCCTCCGTCTGGTCCGCTGCCAGCCCTTTGAAGATCTTTGAGATCAGGATGGGCATCTTATTCTCTTTACCGCCTGTAAAACAACATACAAATGTGGTAAATTACAATAGCCACATTTTTTTGATATGCATACACTAAAATTTCTCTTCCAAGTTTTTTCTTGTAGATGAACAAGAACATCTAAGAGAACCATGGGCCAGTGGCATAAACATAGACATTATATCTGTGTCTTAAGAACTAGCATGACCAACTAGAAGTTAGTAAGAGCTAATCAGCCTTACTTTCTGGTTATAAAATTAGACCAATCTACATTTTTTATGTAACTGAAGTTATGAAAGTTTTATGACTAAATTGTAAGACTAGTCTGCAGATTGTGCAACTGGCCACAGAACATCTAAAAGTAAGTTTCTCTTAACTTAGTAAAAACGCCTCTGTGGTCTAACAAGTCTTTTTTTAATCATGTGCTGACAAAGATGACCAATCTTTGTTGAAATCAAGAAGAAGCCTGCAAATAAGCAGTTGGTATGACAGTGACGCCTCATCCTGTAAAGTTCAGCATTACCACAAAAGGATTTACTCAAATAGCTTCGTCTTTCAGACTTTTCTGATGGGTTGCATGGTGCCACTGGTAAGGAATATTTTTTTAATACTGATAACTAGATCAAGCAGGTGGCAAAGTCATACTCTTAAGAGTTGATATGCCAATCTAATTGCACAAAAACTAATATTTCAGTCATAGAGACAAAAAAGGAGTTTAAATTTGATAAAACTGTAGTTTACATGTTTACAATCCAAATGCATTTGTCTTTAATTGCAAATCAGACAAGATTTATAGGCTATGGTAACAAGTTGGTCTTTTCGGAGCTTGACAGCTCAAGTCTTTAGTTACTCGTATTATAAAATGTGACCGAATGACCAGGATATTGACATGAAAATTCACCTTTTGTGTTCCAAGGACCAACAACATTAGGATGACTAAATAATGCAAAGAGTTTAAAATTGATAAAACTGTAGTTTACATGTTTACAAAAAAGCCATTTACAATCTACCCAAATACATTTGTCTTTAATTGCAAATTAGACCAGATCCATGGTAACAAATTGGACTTTCATGCATAATTTTCATAGCACAATTTTAAAGAATAATGTGTTTTTATGCACAAAAATCTGTCTTACAGGGGAAGATCAAGATACTGTTTGAAACGGCCATTCAAGCCTAAGAATTAAAGAAGATTTCATCTGTTTTCATCCTCATAATCTCCTTCTCAATTCAATGCAGACTTTTGTTTAGAGATTTCAAACGTTGCAAGTAAACGTGGAAACTTCAAAATGAGAAATTACAAACTTTGGAAAAGTTCTTTGTTTTTCTTCGTTTTGAACTGTTGCGTCCTCATAACCCCGACGGATGAGTTTTCTCTAGGTAACTGCACAATATATTTCCCTTTCGACTACACTAAACATTTGAAGGTGACGTGCTGCAGGATGGGCTACAGGAGGATACCTTCAACGTTTCCACAAAACACTGTCGTTTTGGATATTTCCTACAATTCCATCACTCGGATCATTGAAGGGGATTTCATCAGACTTCCAAACCTTATCAATTTAAACATGTCTCACAACAGGATATCTGAAATAACCAACAATGCATTGAGTGACCTACCAAACTTGGAAGAGCTCAACCTGTCCAACAATAAAATACAAGCTGTGACCACAAACCTGCTCAGTCGTCTTGCAAATCTGTCCCATTTAAGACTCGACTCAAATGACCTTGAGGTGATTGAAAACCAGTCGTTTGCAACACTTTCAAACTTGAGGTTTGTAAACCTTACCAATAACAAGTTAAAGCACATTTCCAGATTCCAGTCTGTTTTTCAAATTCCACATTTGGAGGAACTTTACATGGGAATGAACCGCTTCAGTGTTTTCAACTCAAGCGACATCCCATCAGCCCTCTTCGGTTTGAAAAAGCTGGATCTATCACTGAACCCCTTGACAATGTTCAAGATTACGGAAAACATTTTTCCAGGTCTTGAATACTTGAACTTGGCAGCCTGTTTCCAGAACGATACTCTAGATTGGTTCATTCTAGACAAGGCCTTCCTGAACACGATTAAGGCTCTCAACCTCAGTGGGAATCTCATTGCAGAGAAACAACTGGGTGATATAATGCAGAGTTTCACTTCTGTGACCTGGATGGCACTGGATTATCTGAAGGAGTTCAATGTGGAGACTCTTTTACAAAAGGCATGTTCACCTAGTCTGAGGGGTCTCCACTTCGAGGGAAACCATCTTTCTGTACTTACCGATCGCATGTTTAGACCATGTTCACTTCTGAATGAGTTACACCTAAGAAGCAATGGAGCATTGAGAATGTATAAATCGTCATTTGAACATCTAGTCAACTTGACGGAGTTACGTATACAAAAGAACCTTCTGACGCAACTGAACGACACTCTTCAGGTTCTCCCCAACTTACGGATTCTCGACCTTTACCTCAACGACATTAAAAATCTCGACTGCTCTGATTTTGCAAACCTCACACAGCTGAGGCAACTCTTTTTGCGTAGGAATAGAATTGTAACAATCAATGCATGTGTATTTAAGGATTTAGGGAATCTCGATGAGCTCATTTTAAACAGTAATAGTTTGTTAATGCTCGGTGACGCCTTCACATACGGCCCCCAAAACTTACGATACCTAGATTTAATAAACAATAAGTTGAGTACGCTCGAAAATCACTCATTTAAAGGTTTACGTTCCCTTCAGGTCTTGTATCTCACCGATAATCAGATATTAACAATTAAACCACATGCTTTTGAAGGACTGATAAACTTAGCAGAGATTTATCTTGCATGTAATAAAATCACCGAAAAAACTCTAAAAATCCGTGCGGTGTTCGCCGCTATGGCTCGCCTACAAATATTAGTTCTGAGTTGCAATCACTTCTCGTTCGAGAGTCAAGTGGAGCTACGAAACCCACCGTTCATCATGTTAAGCGAACTTCAAGTTTTGAGGATTAATAGTCAACGTCGAGGCTTAAAGCACATACCCTCAAACCTCCTGAAAGGTCTAAAAAAATTAGACGTTTTTTCTGCCGGGAACCTCAATGTAGAGTGTTTGCATGTGGACACGTTCACTTACACTCCAAATCTTTATTACTTGGATTTGACAAGGAATAATTTTGTCAACAATGGAAATGCTTTGACATCCAGGGTTTTCCACCCAATATCAGGCCTACATGTCCTCCTTTTGGATCGATCTCACCTCAAGTCTTTGAACTTCTTAATTGACGCAAATCTCTCCAGTCTGAAAAGCCTACGGGCCAGCACGAATGACCTTCAACTGATAAACCAAACCATCATCCAGTCTCTTCCTCAACTTAAAGTGCTTGATCTGCATAACAACAGCTTCTCGTGCGACTGTAGTAACGCTTGGTTCATTGACTGGGCTGCCGGAAACAATGCCACAGAGGTGCTTTACCTGAACAGGTACGAGTGTCGCTACCCCCTTTCTTTAAGCGGAACAAATCTGACGGCCTTCAACACTGAATCCTGCTATGTGAATTACGACTTCATCTGCTTTATCTGCAGCTCTTCTATTGTCATTCTCACGCTAGTCGTTTCATTTATCTACCACTTCCTAAAGTGGCAGCTGGTCTATACGTACTACCTTTTCTTAGCTTTCCTCAATGACAGAAAGAGGAAGCGAACCACGAAACATCTTAGTTTCCAATACGACGCCTTCATTTCCTACAATGTTCAAGAGGAGCCATGGGTCATGGAGGAACTTGTGCCCAAACTGGAGGGTGAGCACGGCTTGAGATTGTGTCTTCATCACAGAGACTTCGAACCAGGAAAGGCCATTATCGACAACATCATGGACGGCATATATAACAGCCGCAAAACCGTGTGCCTGATCACACACAACTACCTGAGAAGCGTTTGGTGTTCGCATGAGATCCAGGTGGCCAGCTTCAGACTTTTCGATGAACAGAAAGACGTTTTGGTTCTAGTTTTCCTTGAGGATATTCCCGCACACCAGCTTTCACCGTATTATCGGATGCGGAAGCTGGTGAAGAAACGCACGTATCTACGGTGGCCCAAACCTGGAGAAGATACTCGAGCGTTCTGGCAGAAACTTAAAATGGCCATCGAGACTAAAGAGAACATGGAGGAGGACGGACAGATTCTTTCTGGGAAAGACAAAGATTGTGTTTAAAGATCATTTTTGGAGTATATAATGAATGAAATTACTTTTTTTTGTAAATATTTTCAATTCTTTCATGCAAAAATTGCAAGTGAAATATATTTTGTGGCATTTTAGTCTGAGGATACCATTGTAACTATTCCCTCCCATCTCATGTTAATCTGTTGCACTATAAAATACTATGAGAGTAAAATCTGTGGTTGCACAATATATTGAAATAAAATTTATTTCGCAATATGGCTTAATCAAGTGATAATGAACACAGTGCCGCGCTTCGCTGTGAAACCGGCAGAGAAAATATCTGTCGGCAAACTGCCAAAATAAAAGCTTGATGGTTTAATGTTTTAAAATAAGGAAATTAAGACATACATAGTATTGTAATTTTACAGCTGTACTATTTTGTTTTATTAAATGCTATTTTTTATTTTGCAGTATAATAGAATTATTTCAATTTACAATTTACAATCACAATTTACTTCTTGTTTTAATATTTTTTATTTGCTATTAATCACAATAAAATCATATTATAAAAACTGTACGCTTTATGGTTACTGAGTCAGTGTTCTTCCCAAACCTAAGAGGATGGTTCACAAAAAAAAAAAAATATATATATATATATATGAAGAGTTCAGATGCAAAAGCCTCTAAGTGCCATCTGAAATTTTCTTCTAGAATGATCATTTTTATCAAGCCCATATATTTAAATTCAGTCATTTCACTTAAATGGCAATGAAAATGACCTATTAATTGTCATTTAAGTGAAATTACTGAACTTAAATATATGGGCTTGATAAAAATGATCATTCTAGAAGAAAATTTCAGATGGCACTTAGAGGCTTTTGCATCTGAACTCTTCATATATATATATATATATATATATATATATATATATATATATATATATATATAATAATTTTTCAGCTTTGTAAAATTAATAATTTTTTTTACACAGATTCACTCTCCAACAAAATCACCCCAATCATAGAATGATTAATTCTTTTCAGATATAGTCATCCAAGTAATCTGGTGAAAATTACTGTATTTTTTTCCATATTGCAATATACTGTATATTGCAGAAAATGACAGAAAACGGTCAGTTTTTTCTAATATCGTGCTGTCCAAACACAGAGGAGACACAATGCCATTAACTATCATCAAATCATTACATACAAAAAGTCTAGTTCTAGTTAAATATATGCATTGCTAAATACAGAACCATTGCATAAAAACCGCAACTCTAAATCAACTGCTGATGTGCCTTTGATGTGATTTATGGGCAACACTGTAATACTAATCAAAATTTCATCGTCTTCATCCTTGATCTGGGGTGTGTGCTCCACATATTACAGACCACAGATGCACATATATCTTCTTTAGTGGATGATGGTTCGGTCTGTGGCTTTCTCGAGCATCTGAATGAAATATCCAATGAGAATTAGGCAGCTGGTCTCAAAAGGCTTGTACGCTTTAAACTTACATCTAGAGATTCAAGGACGGGTGTGTGTGTATAAACCATAAAACATCTATATGTGGTTCCAGGTTTTAGACTTGCTGACTGTGACACCGTGAGCTTCTTCCTCACCGGCATCGTCAGCGTGTATCAGAAATGGTCTCGTCTAAGTACCCCTAATCTGCTTTCTATCCTAGTGACCTTTTGACCCTTAAAGAGAATGCGGGTGGGATCTCGGCTCCTGCCAGATACTGTTGGCAACCTCCGGTCTCTCCGCTTGAGCTCCAGCACGTTATCAATCATTTCCCGCTGCAGTCCCTGCCAGGACGTCCTGCACAAACACACTAATGCTGAAATGCAACGCTGACTGCATCATTCTTGTGCAAACACAGTGTTCAAAGGTCTGAGACCACTAGAGAAAATGCTTTTAATGTAGCACAAATCTTTTCATTTCAACATCTATTATCAGCATAACAATTTGAGTGAGTTGAACCAAAAAATTAAAAAGACTTTTGGATGTCAGTGTTACATCAGAATTGTGTTACAAGCAGGGCTGCATGATTTGAGGGAAGAAAAATGTACAAAATTAAAATGCTTTTTTTTTTTTTAAGAGCTCCAGGTTTGTTGTGCTTTTTTGTCGGATTGCAGAATCAGGGCAACATTTTTGTGATTATACATCAATATAATTATGCACAATTTGGGCAAAAACGTATTTATAAATTAATACTTATTTTATGATTAATACATATTATAATTATTATTGTAAAATAAAATAAGAAATATCACTATTATAATAATACTATTGCACTGTAAAATAAGAAATGAGTCAAAAATAGCAGTAAATATTGTAGTAATTGTTAAATTATTAAATAATATAATTATACAACATTTTGGGGGAAATATTATAATATTATATATTTTTTTAAATAAATAAAAAATGAACAAGGCCTTTGGATGTCAGTGTTACATCAGAATTGTGTCACAAGCAGGGCTGCATGATTTGAGGGAAGAAAAATTTCTGAAAAAAAATGTACAAAATTATTATTATTTTTATTTTTATTTTTTAAGAGCTCCAGGTTTGCTGTGCTTTTTTGTCGGATTGCGGAATAACATTTTTGTGATTATATATCAATATAATTATACACAATTTGGGCAAAAATTAATTAATAAAATTAAAATAAAATAATAAATATTACTATTATAATAATACTATTGCACTGTAAAGAAATTAGTATTTTAGAAAAATAGCAGTAAATATTGTAGTAACTGTTAAATTATTAAATAATATAATTATACAAAATTTTGGGGGAAATATTAGAATTTTTTTTTTTTTTTTTATAAATAAAAAATGAACAAGGCTTTTGGATGTCAGTGTTACATCAGAATTGTGTCACAAGCAGGGCTGCAAGATTTGAGGGAAGAACATTTCCTGATAAAAATTGTGACATTCCCCTCCGAGTTCCCCCTCTTTCCAGTCCTGGCCTCACCATCATACATCACACAGGTTATTTCGGGAGCTGCCTGTAATAATCCTGAGCAATAAAACTAATTCACAACAACATGGCAGAACATTAATGAAAAAGAGCAGTGGGGCCATCACTTACGTACATGCAATAAAAACGAAATGTTTGTTTTGTTGGTTACAGCAGCAGCAATATGAAATGTTATGATCATATAAGATGAAATGCCATACCACAGTTAAAATCCCCATATGTGACTAAATAATTGCAATATGATTTGTGCAGCCCAATATATGAATCATTTAAAAATAAAAACAATCTAAATAAAACACTTTCTGAATGTTTATCTGTTTATGTCATTTGACCAATATCAATCATCACAGCACTGAGTAATATATATGCAAATGTGTTGGTAAATTATTAAAATATTACCTTAAAATCTAAGTACTTCACAAAAATTTCACATCTAAGTGGTTTGTCTGACAAAAAAGTTGAGAATCGCTGATTTGGGCCATAAACACACCTGCAATAGTGCCCCTAGTGGCCATGCTGAAAATGCAACGCACACCTGACATGACAAAATATCTGTAATAAAATCAACTACGGTTTGAGGGAAATACCTAAATTAAACTTGACATTCCAACATCCAATAGACCTTATGCACCAGAGAAACAAGCGCAGAGCCATCTTTAGAATTAATTAGCTGGTGAAGTGGATTTATTTATTTATTGTAGGTTAACGAAAGTTATCACGAGCACTGTAACGTTTGAAGCGGATGTCATAGACCGGGAAGATTTTAAAACGAGCTCCTCATTCATCAATCTGTAAGATCTTACCTTCATGCTGTGGAAATACAAACTGGAAGAAGGAACAGGAGGAGCGGAGCTGAAAAGGGGCGGAGCTACATAAACACTATAGAGTAATCAAATTCTAGTTGGATAATTTCAGGCTTGAGACAAAAAAAATAAAAATACAAACCCAAGCAAAGAGTTCTTAGTAGAGAAGAGGAGCTGTTAAGTTTTCATGTGCCAAACTTATAAAAAAGTTTCAAGAAAAACATGTAAAAAAAAAAAAAAAAAATCAAATAAATAAATTGAATTAAAATAAATAGGAAAATGTATAACATTTTTAAATAATATAAATGATTTATAATAATTAAATAATACAGTAGAGTAGGGATGCACGGTATATCGACCACCATATCGTTATCAGCCGATATCGGTTCATTTTTTATGTTATCGTTATCGGCCCGATAAGAAAATTTGGCCGATATATTAAAGCCGATAAATAATGCATTATTTCCTTCAGCTGAGACTCTTCAGATGCGCACTGTTCAACATGATGGTTTTAAATTGCTTGAAATATGATTGTAATCAATTCAAAAAAGGAAAATACAGTGAAGCGCAAGTCTGTCATATCGGCTACTGTACATAAAATTACATTAATGTTTGGGACGTGGATTTTAATGGTGAAACTTTTGTTTTTGTAATCAGGCTCTCAAAAATTACATAAAAATTTGGATTTAGATTTATCGGCCAATATATCAGTTATCGGCTTTTAAATATAAAGAATTATCGGTTATCGGTATCGGCTAAAATGTTCATATCGGTGCATCCCTACAGAACAGTACTATAGTGTGTTGAAATTTTTAAATAATGTAACATAACAGAAACTAATTTTTTTTTTTTTTTTTACATATTTATAACATTACTCTTTCACAGTATAATTTGGGCCTTAATAAACGAAAATATATAGCCTTTTAAATGTTAGACTGGGGCTTCCTTGCATGAGGATGATCATATTTGAGGGATCTGAAAGATTGAAAACTAAAGCCCTTTTCTCCAAAAGAGTCCGAACGACGGGTCCAAAGACTCTGGCACTGTAAATATAGACGTACAACTGCACTTCAGACTCAAGGCAAGGTCGTCCCTCTCTGGCTCCCTAAAATAAACAGCACCATACTCTTCTCTGCTCTTGTTCCACAGCTTTCATCTGAAGCCAGAGACAAGCTGAGCATGATGGGTAATTCTCCACTCAGCTGTCGACCCCCGAGAACACACACATACTGCATGATTCACTAACCGTAATGCGACATCATGCAAATCATTAGAAAACATCAGAACTTATATGGTGGTCAAATGTAGTTTCTCTAAGGTCTTCACTTAATGTGACAGCTGTCACAGTTTTAAGATACTAAAAATAACGAGAAACCCAAAAGATAGGATACTGTAGTACCACCAAAGTGCAAGATAATACCATGGTACTGAAATTAATGTAGGCTACTATATTTTTATGGCACTCCAAGATTTTCATGTCTCAGAATTGCCATGGATTACAAAAAATTAGCACAAAGTACAATAATACTGTTTTGGGGTTTTTTTTTTACATTTTGCTACAATAGTATTCTTGGAAACCCCATACAATTAGTGATTAACCGTTAATCGGTTTTACCGATATTCCCCGATATTTACATAAACGTTTTTACATAATCAGGTATCAGTTTTGTTATATGGTTTTATTTTAATAGGCCTATTACCATCTGTTACCATAACTTTACCACAAATAGGCTACTTAAAAGAAATCCATAGCCTAAGTTACATGTCCAAGAAACCAAGATTTAAATAACAATAAATTATTGTAAAATATATGAGTTTAAAACACAGCATCTAATATTTATGAATCCTGAATGATTCATAAAGTGTTTCCAAACTCTTCAGGAAGAATAAGTTTATTAACACTTCGATAACCGATATGAACTAGTCGTCTTACCCTTAATACTTATTCCGAGTCCTCCGACTTCTTGTTTGGTGACTCTGACGGTTCGCTTGACGTTGGTGATGGTGTCCGGTACCGGGGAGGCGCTGAGGTTCGCCGGATCCCCGTTAACAGCTCCGGGCGCGGGCGAGCAGCTGTTCCCGGTCTCCTCGCCGGTTTCTCCGGGACTCACGGTGAACGAGTCCTCGCTGAGAGTGGCGAGCACGCGGATCCAGTGGTGAACGGTAACGCGGAGCTCCAGCAATCCGCTCCTCACGGGCTTCACTGCGGCCGCCATGATCAACACATTCCTGGAATACCAGCGGAGCGACGGGCGCTGCAGTCCCGAACTCAACTCCACTATAACCCCCTCCTACTCTCTCTCTCTCTCTCTCTCTCTCTCTCTCTCAAAAGGACTTCTAGAGAAAAATAAACAATAAACTTCTAGGGCAGAATGCAATAAGTGTGGTTCCTATGTTTTTGGGGCTTGTGGCAGCTAGACTTTGAGAGTTGAGAGTAGACTTTGAGAGTAGAGTTTGCATACTATAAGTTGGTGGACTGTTTACCAAAGTAATGAGAGAAATTAATTGGTGTTGACTTTTTAAATATAGGCCTACATGTGTGTAAAAAAAAATAAAAAAAAATAAATAAAAATTGTTGAATGAAGTGTGAATAATTCAAGACTAAATTGTTACAATAAAGGTGTATTTAAAATTCAAATTATCTCTCTCTCTCTCTCTCTTCTTTTTTTTCAACTTTCATAAAAGTTTACAATGACATTTAACATCAAACATAAGCCAAACAGATATTGGGAAACAGATAAATTATTTTTTTCAATATAAGAAATGTTTTATATGCTTCTTATTTCTAGTGATTGAGTCATGGAATATGTTAATATTTTTTTTTTGAATTAAGTATTTTTTCCAAGTCATTACATTGTTTAGAAGATAAGAAACAAATGGGGGGGATTAAAAAAAAAATTGTATTCATATCCTCCAGGAATAGCTTTTGTCCTCTGTAGTGGACATTATATTTTTTGGTGAATTTCTCTGGCACAATACATGTCTCAGTCTGGATGTCCTGTAAAGAGCAGATTCGGGGCTTTTCAGAGATACCAAATACCAACTTCTCCTTGCTTTTTAAAAATGACGTACATTAATTTAGTGATCAAATGTAGAACTCTTATGGAAATATGATAATATTTTGTCATTTTCATTTCAAAATGTTTGTCATAAATCAACATCTCAGGAAAATGTTATGGGGTTTCTAATCAAAATATGACTTTCTGACTGACAGCATGTTTATCAGGCATTCTGAGTGAAATTATATAATCAATTTTCCAATGAAATATAAGATAGTATTATGAAAATGTTGCCAATTAAGAACACATGCAATTAGATACAGACATAGATAAATTGTATTGAATGGCACTACACATTTATGGCCATTTCACCCACATATTGCATAAAGTAAAATGGTATATCAGTTCTCATTACATCTTTCATAACATATGTAGCTGAGAATCATCTTTATACAAAGTTTGGTTAAAATATTTCCCCCCATTTGTTTCTTAAGATCTAAACAATGTAATGACATGAAAAAATACTAAATTCAAAAAACTTTTTTTTCTGGTTCTAATGAAGAGATGTTATACTATGTCTCCTGTATAGTGGACGCCAGGACTCAGTTGTTTAAAATATAAAAATACATCAGTTTCTGTGTGTGTGTGTGTGTGTGTGTGTGTGTGTGTGTGTGTGTGTGTGTGTGTGTGTGTGTGTGACATAACTGATATCATAACTGTGGTATTTTGGCATAACATTTATAGTACATTTTTAGCATGCTATATTTTGTGAGTGTATTATTTTTACCTCCGGACCTCAGCTGTCAGATCTGAAGCACAGGCAGCTGAAGCCCTTCATCTGAAACTCATTTTCAGACTCCTGCTAATGTTGGGAAAGAATCTCGTTTGCATTGACGGTACAGTGTGAAACTATTCGACCTAATTCCCGAAGAAAGGCTCTAATTAGTCTCTTTATACGCGGAAAAGTTTGGATTGTTCCTCAGCAAACACAATCACCCAGAGCTCCTCACTGACCCACATATAAACCACCGATTCTGCAAGCTTTGTGTTGTCAAGTTTCTTTTACTGTTCAACACAACTTACTGTGCAGTGTTGCTTCTCTTCAGTGTTTCCAGATTCCTCTCCTCAATAGAGTTACAGTAACTGTGTCTCCCTCTAGTGGTGAAATCATTCCTCAACTGCACTCATGCGCGTAATTTGCACGGGGGTTACGGGGGTCATGACCCCCTCAAAAATCAGATCCAGCTAATATAACCCCCCCAATATCATCACATCATTCAGATTAAAATAAATATGAAATATTACGAATTAATTCTTTTGTTCGTTTTCTTTTTTAATTTCATTTGCCAGCAAGAAAGACAGTATCATATTTTAAATAATCTGTAATGTCCCCCCCGCCTACCGCACCAACTACTTGGTATTACCCAACCCGCTTTCTCTACCAAGTTTGTTCACACTATTTTGCGCAGTCGCTGGGATGAATGGTTGGAGAAAGCTGACGGTGCATGCTAACGGATGGAAAGATGAAAAAGAACACTGAAAGCCAGCCAGACAACGATTTTTCATTGTTGGTCGACACCAGCCAAAAAGAGGAAAAATCCTGACCAAACGGAGGTACCCCTATTGCCAAGTTAGCTGTTAAGTTAGCTCAGCATTTCTCAAAGGGCGCGGGCGCGGCCCACTGGTGGGGAATAGAGACATGACAAGTGGGGTGCGACAAACAGGTTTTGTGCCCATCTATTTAATTCCTTTATTTATTGACCATACACTCAAAACATAACAAAGACACATTTTAATGTAAGCCTTGCTTAACCTTTTCACACGCAAGTTTAAAAGTTGTTCAAGGCGACCGTTATTGATCGTAGTATCACTTTATGATTCCCATGGAGACGCGTCATTCATTGCTTGTCTGCTTTTATTTCCTTCTTTATTCAAAATTTACAAATTTGTTAGCTATAGCAGGATATATCATATATTTCGATTGTCAAATATGTGCAAGTGGATGTGTTTTGTTGTTCAAACACCTTTATAACGATCGCGTTAGTTGAGCTGTATGTGCAACGTATTTTAGGTAACGTTATCTTATTAAAAATACTTAAAAAAATACGTACATTATTAGGAATTTACTACCTCCGGCTCAATTTGAGATTATTATTATTATTATTATTTTTTATTATTTATTATTATTTTTTGTTCTTTTTGCATCATGGAGTTTGCAAAGTGACAAAATGAATCAAAGCAAAACTAACGTTAGTCCACACTGTATTTTCTCAGTTTCTGAATTTGATGTTTTCAGAGGCTAAACGCAAACACAAATTTTTTTTTATCTACTTTTGAGTCTTATTTCATGCAGTGATAATATAATTGCACTTTCATTTTGGTGATGCCCACCAATATGTGAAATCTGGTTAGAATAAAGGTGCAAGCTGCACTCCAGTGTGCCACCCTGTATTGTGTAATGTATTGAGAGTTGAATTGTGCATAATACATTTGCTGCATGTAGGTGCCAATACAGTGATGCAATTGATTAATCTTTAAGTTTTTTTTTTTTTTTTTTTTTTTTATAAGATATTGAACACACACAAAAAATCAATTAAATGGAAGCTGCCACTGCTGGCTAGTGCTTAAACACTTAATTTAACTACTGTGTGTCATTATGGCATAAATAGTTGTGAACAGCTGCATTTACGTTGTAGCCTAAATCAGTAAAAGTATCACAATGTATTTCTAATACAGGAACGGCAAATTAGCATGTTACCTTTTACGCAAGAAAATTATTCAATAAATAAATAAATAAATAAATAAATATGCCGCGAGTTTAACCCCCCCAATGGTAGACCCAAAGTTACGCCCTTGACTGCACTTAAGTGTAAACCAACATTACAGTTTTTCTCGATTGCCAACAAGCATTGTTCAAACCCCCCTTTAAGCGTTTTGAAGATTATGCTTTTGTTTATTGTACTAAATATGCTGTTGTTGTTTTTATTTTTTATACACTAACCTATTTAGGCATAGGCCTATAATGCACAGATATGATGGAAATTTAATTACATGTTATTTGTGTATATTTTCACATGCATATTATTATTCCATACTTGAGTTTGTAAATCGATATTGTTCAAAAAAAACAAAAAAAACAAAACATGCATGGTTCAATACTGAAGCCACATTTTCAAAACTCTTCACACATTCAGTGAAACAGAAGTCTATGCGGACCAGACTGTGAATAATTTTTCATTGCTTTCACACAAAATGCATGCAATGACCATATTTCCCAAAAATCCATGAACACTTTTGTAAAACTTTCTGCAAAACACTATATTTGCAGCTGATTTGTCTAATGCTAACACACTGCTTTCAAAATTAATAAAAGCACATTCAAATCAGTATGATGGCAAACTCTGCAGGAATTATATTGAAATATAAAATATTAGCAGAATATTTACAATGAAATTAAATGATAATTATTACAAACGAAATTGCAATTTCAGTCCTATTTTTAGTCTCTATTACAGTAGTCATTTTTTCAGTCATCTTTTGAAAGTCAGGATGTCTTCAGGATGATTTTGATTGGAAACATGGATCAAGGAAGATTGATAGGGAAAAAAGAGTGGGAGAGCGAGGGAGAACTAGCACCTCACAGCACTGTACATCCATACTGTACATTCCATACTGTACATTCCATACTGTACATTCCATACTGTACATTCCATACTGTACATTCCATACATTCCATAAATTTTCCAACTGCTTGTCCTGTGTGTCGTGGGGAGGCTGGAGTGTTTCCCAGAGTCTCGGGTCGTATGAGAGGAAAACACCCTGGACAGATGACCGGTCCATCACAGCGACAACACACACACACACACACACACACACACACACACACACACACACACACACACACACACACACACACGCGCGCACACACACACGCGCACACACACACGCGCACACACACACACACACACACACACACACACACACACACACACACACCATTATACTACACATGTTTCTGATTTCTGATCTTTTTTTGTGTTTGTTTTGTTGTTGTTGTTTTCTAATTATCATTGCTTCTGGATTTTGTTGTTGTTGTTGTTTCAACCTTTTATTTCTTGCATGTAAATAACTATATGTAAAGATATAGGAAAAAACTAATTGCTTAATTTCTCATTCATTATTTATGCTGCAATAAAGTCAGCTAAATTGAAATATCTTATTCTTATCATATAATGAATATTTGTGTGAATAAAAAACATTCAAAAGTTCAACATTAATGCAATGCTCCCTGTTTTTGAGTGTTTTTTAGGTCAGTGTGTTATGAGTGACGTGTGTGTTTTCTGAATGAGAATATTTGCCAGTGTAATGGTGGAACGAGTTTATTTTGAGACTGTAGTATGAAGAGTTTTAAAAACGTGGCTTCAGTATTGAACAATTCTTGTTAGCAATTTAAAAAACTGTATATTATATTATATTATATTATATTATATTATATTATATATGTTTCTGTGCAATATAATTATATGCCATAGTATTTACTTATTCTCCAATATTTTTCAAACCATATAATATAGCATTAAATTGTATAGCAATATAGCATGCGCGTGCGTGTGTGTGTGTGTGTGTGTGTGTGTGTGTGTGTGTGTGTGTGTGTGTGTGTGTGTGTGTTATGTGCATATGGGGGTGTTATATGAATATTTGCATTTTTAGTTTGGGTGTTTTCTACCATTACACCATCTGTTCTCATAATCCTTCATGTCTGTCTGGAGTCTCAGACCTGTCGTATGCTGTCTTTGGAACTTTGCTGTGTATCTCTCTCTCTCTATCAGTGTGTGTGTGTGTGTGTGTGTGTGTGTGTGTGTGTGTGTGTGTGTGTGTGTTTTATGTTTTCATTTTTGGATGTGTTTTTATGATTCTGTGTGTTTATGTATGTTTTTATCCAGATATAGACTCAGTTTGTCAGCATTATTCTGCAGTATGATGTGCTTCATCTTAAACTATTTTAATCAACATTTCTTTAAGCTCTTTATAGTCTTTAATTCCTTAAATAGTCTTTTATAACTATATGGCCTCACACTACAGTAACACTTTATTAAGGTCTCATTTGTTTACATTAGTAAATACATGAGCTAACATGAACTGACAATGAACAATGCAATTTAAACATTTTTAATCTTTGATAATGTTAGTATAAATATAATTGTATCTTTGTTTGTTCACGCTGCATTTACTAATGGTAACAGACATAACTTTAAGTCAAATTAACATTGACTAATATTCATAAATTGTTGTTCCATGTTCATTGAAATCAAAGATAAATAAATATTTGATGAAAAAAACTAAAATAAACAAAAAATGCTTTGGCACCTAACAGAAATAAGCACTACAATTACTGAAAATAAACTGGAAAATGGAGATAAATAATATTCAATACTAATAATACTCAAACTTAAACCGGGATTTTTTTATTATTAAACCTAAATATATATAAAAAAAATACACAAATTTACTAAGAATTTGTAAACACTGAAAATATAAAAATAAAAGCTAATTCAAAATATGAATTCAACTATAATAGCATAAACATTATACAAAAATAACACTAATTCTGTATATATATGTGTGTGTGTGTGTGTGTGTGTGTGAGAGAGAGAGAGAGAGTGTTTGTGTGTGTGCGCACATGTGTGTGTGTGTGTGTGTGTGTGTGTGTGTGTGTGTGTGTGTGTGTGTGTGTGTGTGTGTGTGTGTGTTTGCCTGATAAAAATGAAATGTAAATGCATATGTTTGTGCTGAGGAGGAGCTGTATGTCAGCGTACGATAAGCGGTCCCTGGTGTCCATCTGCTCATATATAACCTTACTGTCTTGAAGTGTGTGTGTGTGTGTGTGTGTGTGTGTGTGTGTGTGTATGTCTTTACCCTGGAGGTTTAACCAGGCGTCTGCCTGCTGACCTCTGTGACCCCGGGCCTTTGCTCAGACCTCAGGAGAACAGCAGGTACACACACACACACACACACACACACACACAGGAGCAGAACAGCAGGAGAATAAGAGCTGGGGGTCGTGATGGAAAGCTGTTGCATTGTGAAAGACCTGCTAATGCACTAAATAGACCAGTGACAAAGACACACACACTCAGAGACACAAGCCCAGCTGTCAATCACACACACACACACACACACGCTGGCACGAGTCACATCAGCAGGGCGACTTCTGCCATTCGGACTAATGCATTTCTGCCTTTGTTGACACGCTGCTTCATTTGCCGTTACAAATTATCATCACAAAGGCCTGCCGGGTCACACACGTGACGCACTCACAGACCACACACTCCTCCGTCTGTCTGAATCTGCTCATCAGTCCTCATCACACACTTTACGTGGTCGGCTCTCCTCAAGTTCACACAGGTGTGCTGAGAATCTCATCATGATCCCGACTGTCTTCATGTGCAGCATCTGTTGTTTTAGCACTAGATGACAGGAGTGTAACGATGCCCTCATGTCACGATTCGAGACATATCCCGATACTGAACTCACAATACTATTGCGATACTCCAAGACATATGATGAAAGGTAAACAAAAAATATACTGTTGATTAAAATTTGATATTACATTGTGTGTGTAAATGAATAATCTTGAACTTGGAGCTGAAACCCAAAGCACAGGACAATAGAGACACCAGAATAACAATATTCATGATTCTGAAGCTGAAAACAGAATTATTTTAGATTAATATTCTTGCGCTCTTTCACTGACTAGATATTTAAAATAATGTAGGCCACAGTTTACTGGTAACATCAGACATTTGGCATTATCAGGACCCACAAATATTCCCCCATTGCATTATTATACATTATATTCAACATTATATATAGTAGTTTAATGTAGAACTGACACTAAAACTTGAATTTGTTCCTCACAGAAATTTTCATTTTATTGTGAACTATACACGATACATATTCTCACTATCCACGATACATTGTTGCATTTTTGTATTGCGATATATTGTGACACGATATATTGTTACATCCCTATTTAGTTCAAGCATTTAGTGTTGATGTGAATGTTAGATATTTTGTGAACTATCCACGATACATTGTTGCATTTTTGTATTGTGATACATTGTGACATGATATATTGTTACACCCAAGTCAAGTCACCTTCATTTATATAGCGCTTTTAACAATATAGTTAGTTTCAAAGCAGGTTTACTGCCAAATGCCCCTTGATTTTATATAGTGCATCTCTTGCAGAAGAGTTTTGCAGCCTCTCTCTCAGGACGGCGGGTGTTAATGTGTTGTTGTTGGTGAGCATCTGTCCCGCACGCGTGAGAGCAGGTGGAGACGCACTCCAGCGAGAGACATGTGTTCGTGTGGGAGAGAGAGAGAGAGAGAGAGAGAGAGAGTCTCATTCTGTTTATCAGACACGAACAACATGGATGAACAGTTCAGTCTGAGCCATATCCACACTGAGATGAAGAGGAAAACAGTTTAGACACTAGAGATTTTAGGGATGAGTCAATGTCTTTGTCAGCTTCTCAGGGACCCACGGTACACTCTCAGACACCTCAGAAACCCATATAACAATAGATATTCTGTGTGTGTGTGTATATGTTATATATACATATTTTTTAAAGATAATTTTACACTGTATAGATGCAACCAAAACTAATATAAGTATTTTCTTAAAAAAAAAAAAAATATATATATATATATATATATAAATATATAGATATAGCTATATATAGATATATAAATGTATACCTCAGGAACCCTATATAACATTATTTATATACATATGTATAGCATTCCATCATAACTTCTAAAAAATATTCTATTAATTTATTTTCTAAAATATAACATAATTTTTTTTTTAAGATAATTTTACACTCTATAGATGCAACCAAAACTAATATAAGTGTTTTCTTTTGAAAAAATAAATAAATAATAACAATAATATATATATATATATATATATATATATATATATATATATATATATAGCTATATATATAGATATAGATATATAAATGTACAACTCAGGAACCCTATATAGCATTATATATAAACATATGTATAGCATTCCATCAAAACTTCAAAAAAATATTCTATTAATTTATTTTCTAAAATATAACAGACGTCAGTGTTCATATTTTCAACTAAAACTATTTAAAATTGTTTTTGTTATCTGAATTAAAGCTAAAATAAAATATACATTTTGGACGGATCTTTTACAAATGTTATAAAAAAATAAGTTTATGTTGAAGTACTAAAATGACTAAATCTAAAATAAAGCTAAAGCTAAATAGAAATATTTAAAGAAATTAAAATAAAATTGAAAAGATCAAAATAAAAGCTAATTTAAAATATTAATAGATACTGTATAAGTATATACATTATAAAAAAAAGTATATAAATAATACTAAAATAACACATGCTGTTAAGTGAGCTCATATTGATTTAGAGCCTGTATTGAATATTTATTCTTTTATAACCTTAGTTTAATATAATAAAAAGTGTACTTTTAATATATTTAATATATGCCATGGTCCTGAAATTCACATAATGGTACATGACCAATATAAACCAGAGGAACAGTATTATCATTGTATTTGTTTGTATGTATGTGTATGACATTTGAGGACACGTCCCATGGTCTTACCATGTTTTCTGGGATATAATACCAAAGTGATGCAATGGCTTTAATCATGTATTATGGTATATGACACTATAATCATTCAGTAGGCTACCATAATATACATTAAAGTAACATCTGGTAGCATCACTGTACCATGGTATCACCACTGACCAGATTCATTGTAAGAGTGTATGTAGACAGTGGCTCCTCCTCTAGTAATAAACATGCCAGAGATGCTATCAGGGTGTTCAGACCCCATCACACACACACACACACACGCACACGCCGAGTCCGTGGAACTATAGTGAAGGAGACTGGACTACAAAACCACTCAACACACACACACACCTCGGCTAGCTAGAGTCTGTCAGCGCGCGAGAAGAGCTCAGGATGGTCGGGATTCCGGGCGCGTTTCAGTGTAAGTGCACTATAGTGATTGTGTGTGTTTCTTTGTAGCATTTTGTGCAATTGTCTTACAGTAGCCTAAGGCGTATTGCGCCATGTCAACAGAAAAATATCAACAGAACAGCGATAATAACACATATTTAGTGGTGTACGGCGAATTTTCCATCTATGGTATACAATTATTACAGTCGCTATTGTTTTGACTGGAATGTATCGTTCTCTCAAAACGTGTATTATTATTTTCGAGTCAGTCAGTCTGCGCATGCGTCATACGAGCAGCGCCTCCGGGTCACGAGCGTTCGAAACTCCCGCGTTCTTCTGCGTTCCATTTGTTGGAACGTCAGAACGCGTTCTGTGTGAACATTAGACGAAATAAATGGCACATCACAACAAATTTAACATAATACATTCAAATGGAACGTCAGTTCATGATTTTTTAACTATGGTACTTTAGTGACAAGACTTTTTGCTTACTAGCCTATATCATTAAATCGTGTTAAATTGTGCTCTTTTTATCCATTTGCCAATATTTTGTACAATGTTTATGATGATGTCAGATAGCAATACCACAGTATGTTAGGCCACCATTGATTGCCATATTCATATATTTACAGTAAATGGCTAAATAATCTTATGCTTCACATTTTTTTATAGGCTATTACTAAAAGTAATGAATTATGTTTAATTATTAATAAATAATGTACAAGTTAAGGTACTTAAAATATCACAGCATTGGCATAGATTTCTATGGTATGCTTATGAAAAACCATGGTACTTTTCTGTAAGTACCATGGTATTACTATAGTATTCTTAGAGTACCATATACCATGGTATATGAAGTACCTTGATATCTCTGTAGGTTTTGGTAAGGGTGGTGTCACCATGTTTTTGTGTGTGTGTGGACATTCTACTCCCATGATTGTTTGTTTGGACACTAAAATGACGGGCATATCATGGTATTCTTTGAAGTTCACTGATGAAAAATAAAGTCCTGTGCTATATTTTCATGCTAATCCAATGGTTTGTGCTTGGTAAGGGCAAGCTGTCTGTAATGCATGGTAAACCAGCTCTAATCTGTTTTGAGGGTCGGAGACGGACCCTCTCTTGTGTCTCACTGGAGGATTTGGCGTTAATCCCTTCAGCAAAGTTTCACACCATCTGGACTTTAGTGCAGCTCAGTGGACTGATCTACAGGAGCACTGTGTGTGTGTGTGTGTGTGTGTGTGTGTTTACAATGAAATGTCATGGTGCCACAGCAGCGCTGTCGGGGTCACTCGTGCTCGAGAATAACGCAGGCCATTGTTTTATCCCTGGGGTTTGTTTCTTTGGCCTGAATAACTAATGCATCTAATAGCTGATGATGTTGAAGATCATGTGATGATCGTTTTGTCCACTTGAGGGCGTGATGTAGTTGAAGATGTTGGATGTTGGTGATTGACTAGGCATGAGCTGAGAGTATCACATTGCCTGTGTCCAGTTTGTTTACAAAAAACATGTGCCATTGTATTTGTATGTAAATACCATGGCACATACATTTCAGTACCATAGTATTACCATTGTATTATTACTGTGGTCAGTAATATTTTAGTACTTTTTTTTTTTTTTTTTTTTTATTATTAATTGTTTCACCATGGTACTTTGAAATGTACCATGGTACTGAAACTCATATAGCTCATGCTATTCCAATGTATATCCCAAAATGCCATGGTAAATGTTCAGAAAACTTGCTAATACTATGGTACATGGCTTGGCCAGCAAACCAAACCATGGCAGAGCCATGGTACTTTTCGTAAGTGTTCTTTAAAAAACACATGGTTTAAAAAACATAGTAATACAATGGACCATTTCCAAAACATGAAATTTACAGTTTTGTCCAGAATCCTGTCAGCTTGAATGCCTGTGTCCATCCCTCTTTAATGAGCCTCTCGTGAGTTTATGGTGCATAATCCATTTGGAAACATAAAGCTTTAGAACTTTGGTGTAATTTTCCCCTTCAGCTTTGGCTGTGTGTGTGTGTGTGTGTGTGTGTGTGTGTGTGTGTGTGTTGGGGTTGGTTAGATTCCGATCCTCTGACTTGAAGAAAGGAAACACAGGACAAAAGGGCCCTTCAGGTTTGAATTAGCACTTTAATTGCTCTTGGCTCTTGCTGTCGGGGTCTCCGGCGCTGGCAACGCGGCGTCCAGTCCTGTCGCGTGGGAGAGTTTGTGCACGTCAGAAAGAGAGAGTAAGAAGAGCGGGGAATGAGGCATGGGTCTCCACTTGGGTTTGAGCAGCTGTTAGCGTTTAAACGAGGCAATCTTGACCCGCTTTGGCTTCACGCTTCTCCTCTTAAAGCGTCTGAGAGCTGCGTCATATTAGCAATCCAAAACCCTTTGAGTCCCAGCCGTTATAAAATGGATGCTCAGTGCACACAGTTGCTATATCAGCATCGATGTATGTGGTTGCAATGCCACAGATTCATAAAACAGTGTTAAAACAGTGTTAAATTTGACTCTTAGTGTGTGTATGTGGACGCCATTGACCCCGTTCTTGTGTTTAGCCACTCAGCAGGCTGTTTTTTTGTGGGAGCGTGTACGCGCTTGTGTGTGTTGGATGGATTATCTCGGAAGGGAAACACAACGCAGTAATTGACATCAGCTCCACCAGATGTTTCTCGTCGCCCACTGCTGCGCGGACAGGCTGTGGAAGATTGGATCCAGATGTCGAGGCTCCACAGCGAATAGTTCTCTCACCACCAGCGAGCGACTGTTGCCCAGAATGTCAGTTTTTTTGCTGGAGACACGGATTATTGCAGGACCGGAGCGCCTGGAGTCGGGCCTCTGACCCCGTTTAGAAAAGTCCATTTCAGATTTCCTCATATGCTGCTGATTCATCACGAATATTAACCTCATGTGTTGACAACTGTCTTTGTTTTGATACACTTCATTGAGCCTAAAAATGAAAAGTCTCATCATTTACTCATTATTTGCTCGCTCTGAAGTCCCGCTGCACAAAACCTTGCCCTCTCGAACCTCATTTAGACTCAATCATATTCCGTTGTGTCGCATTACGATTGGTTACGAGAGACCCAATACTGAATTGATGATGTATTTTGGAAGTTTGACAATATGATTTTTCCATTTACTCGCCCTCGTGTCGTTCCAAACCTGTAAGACTTTCGTTCATCTCCGAAAAACAAGATATTTTTTAATGAAATCTGAGAGATTTCTGTCCCTCCATTAACAATCTAAGCAACTTCCACTTTGAAGCTTTGAAAAGTTAATAAAGAGATTGTAAAACTAACCCATAATGGTTGTACCCTGGAAATCCAGAGTTCTCGCGAGAGCACTCTGGCGTCGAGTAATGATGCTCATTAAATATGCCCTTGTATCCGAGCTGCACCAATCACATCGGGTTATCTGATATAGGCGGGCCAGAGGCGAGATGACGACAGCGCTGCGACGTCGAAGTCATTAGTAAACACTGCAAGATGGCTATGGATGAACACCAGTTGTTTGAAACGGCTTTGGCCGCTACAATGAACGAGTTAGACTTGGCTTTTTCTCTAAAAGAGGAACAGAAGACGGCGCTCGAATCGTTCCTTTGCTGTTTCGCCGACCGGATACGGCGAGAGTCTAATCTACCAGTTAGCTCGGCTGGTAGCTAAGCGATAACTTGTTGTGATTGGTCGTAGTGTTATCCAATTGCGTGCAGTGAGATTTTCAAATGCACGCTTGGTGCCGCCCCTCGAGCCGGCCGAGTTTCATTAGTCGATGCCGGACCATTAATCTTTCAGATTTAGGTCTAGATTTCCAGGCTATAATGGTTGAGCAGTTTAGTCAAAATGTTCTGAAGAGACTCGATCGCTTTATATGATGAACAGACTGAATTTAGGCTTTTCTTAAGTGTAAGTAAATAATGACCATTTTTTAATTTTAGTGTGAACTAACCCTTAATTAATCTTTTAAAGCCTAAATATAATCGGCAGAAGTAAAAAGCTAAAATTAGGCTTCGATTATCTTCGATAGCGCTTTTAATCTTTATTTAAAAACATTTTCCCTGAATGTTTGAGTTAGGACAGTGTGCAAGACCTCGATTATAAACACGACGAGGCTGTGAAGCGAACCGTTCGGTGTGATGAAGTTTAATATCCGACAACCTCTCTAGTCGACACATGCTAGCAAATGCCTTTTTCAAGATAAATAAAAGCTTAAAAACATCACGAGATTCTGATGTATATGTCGAAGAATAAAACATGAAAATATCTTGAGCTTGTGTTCACACTCAGACATTATCTCAGACATTTAATCAAAAACCCATTGACTTCAGTGTGCATGCAAGATTTGTTTTTAACAACTTTTAAACTTAAATTTCAGATTATGCACATAAAACTATTGTGTGACTTCTAAAGACTTGGAATATCGCATACTAGTCATATGGAATTTTTTTATGTTCTTCATCACCGATTGCTTTTTTTGTGTTCAGTCTGTAGTTTTTCCTCTTTGTCGCCATCTCTGTTCGAAATCTGCAATTGCAGTTATTCGCGGAATGATCAACATTACGTGGGTTGTGCCTCGGCACGGCACAGCACAGCGCGGATGAATCCGATGTTTTGAGGAGAGCGTGCGGCTGTCAGTCGCCGCCGGTGTGGATCCTGGCATTCACAATCACAGATTCAACTTTTGGGAAGTATGACCTACATAAGAATTTTCACCGGAAAACCAGACCATTCTCAGTAGTAACTGAGTTATGGTCTGGCAAAGCTTCATTAATAACTCATTTCCAAAGGGGCGTCACCAACGGACGTTGCTCAAATGCCTCTGGGCGCAATTGGATAGACCTAAAACCAATCAGAGCGATCGTCATCGTGTAAAGCCATATGCTGCGTCCCGATTCGCCTAAGTTACAGTACGCCATAAAAGTATGTGAAGAAAAGGTATTTACTTTTGAATGTGTAGCAAAAAAGTAGGCAAGCTTTGGGACATACTACTTCGTCATCTTTATCGGACGGATCTGACGCGTGCATCCTGTCACGTAAACTGCCCTGTCAATCATCTTGTCACAGTTAAAATCCTCTATTAAATCTAATTTAATTTCCTACCGTTTCGGAGAGAAATGTAGTAGCACGTTCATCCGCCAGTGAGTCTTTCATGGAGACTGTCCTCGTGTGTTTGCAATTTGAATATAATAATGCATTTAAAAGTTGGTGCGCGTCACCAACGGACGTCGCTCAAATGCCTCTGGGCGCAATTGGATAGACCTCAAACCAATCAGAGCGATCGTCATCGTGTAAGCGCACCTCAACGTTTCTGATTGGTGCCGTGATTTGGACGGATTAGAAATGGGCTTGAATGAGCTGTTTGCCAGACTTGCAGAGCAAATCTAAATTTGCCGGAAGTTTGTCTGGGTTTTCCCAGGCTAGTCCTCTGAACAAGTAACATCCACTTTTGTTCTGACCAACTAAGGGGAAAAAAGCATTGCAGTAAATCGCCCCAATTAAATCTAACGATCGCTTATCATATCACGTCAAACCATGCAAATTATACTTTGTTCTCAAATTGTTAATGTTAACAACATCAGCATTGCGTGACTACATTTAATGCCCTTCCGATGTTTATCCTTGTTTGCGCATGGGCCAATTGCAGTCTCTTTTATTAAGTCTTTCGCATTTTACAGCGGGTGAATCTCCAGTTGGTGATTGTCGTCTGAACCTTTCTGGATCCGCCATCAGATTGCTGAGTTTAATTATATCAAGTGCTGTGAGAAAAGGCTATAAATCTCCAGCATCCTCACACTCATAGCCGACTAGCCGAGGCTCTTTATGTGGACAGATGTGACGTAATGACGCAAAGACGCAAATTTCCCGCGTAAATCCACCAGGACCACTGGAATAAAAAAACATTATTACAAGCTCACCGTTTTGCATCGAAGGCAAGCAGAGAGTTCTGAACACTGGCTGGTTATGTGCTTGCTCAAAAATATATTTTGGATCATTTTTAACCCCAAAAAGTTACAGAATGAAACAGATGTTCTTTTGTGCTCCATGAAAGAAACCGATGGTGTGTAAATGATAACAGAACAAACATATATTTCGCTGAACTATCCTTTTAAAGAGTTTTTCCCAGATTCCTGGAGCATCGACGCGTTTTGCAGTCTGTTCTGCAATCGTCTGCAGGGGCTGATGGTTATCTGTGATCAGCTGATCCGCCTGTTGCCAAAACAAAGCAATACGAGTTTGGAGGGTTTGGGAGTCTTTCTCCTCCTGAACGTGAGTGTGGGATTATTCCGGGACGGATGATCATGCTCTGAACTTTCTGCTTCTTTCTGCACCGGTGGGAGTTTAAAGAGGGACAAAGACGGCAGTCATTGAGGAGTCTATCAGGGAGGAGCGTTTAAGAGCTTGTGAAAGGGGCTTATCATGCCATTAAAGCTTTTTAAGACCCCCACCATACACACACACACACACACACACACACACACACACACACACACACACACTGCTTGAGAACGACCCCTCCACCTCCTTCACCCACATTTCTGTGGAGTTTAGGAATATTTTCTGGAACTTTCTGAAATCTCAGGTTCAGATTCAAGAAGCTTTTCATTAAAACCGTTAGAGACGCTGATGCACAGTCGAATCTCTTGATCAAATATCCAGGTACTATTTTACCTAAAAAATAAACAAGAAATTATATTTTTAAGACCATTAAGATCTTTGTTTGCATTGTAACATTGTTTTAATGACAATAATATAATTTTCTCTTGCCCAGATGTAAAAAAAAAATTTGATATTGTAATATAGTAATTAACTTTAATAAAACGAATAGTACCATTATGTACACTTATACAAGTGTACTTTACAATTTAAACAATGTGGCTTTTTATTTTGCATCACAGAGAATGAGATTTTTTTTTAGCATTTTGATTTTATCTATGCAAAATGATTTTTTCCCATAAGATTTTGGTGTGAAATATGAATACTTTTATAATGAATCTTTGAAATATTATTTTTCTGAAATATTTTTGTGAGATTCCCCCATACATACAATTTAAAAATGAAAATAAATCTAGCGGTTTACATTACACTACACCCCCCCCCCCCCCAACCCCCCACCCCCCCCCTCTCTCTCTCTCTCTCTCTCCCCTCTCTCTCTCTGTGTCTGATGGGAAATCCAGCTGTTTTGTGGCTGTTAGTGCCCCACGGACTATATAAAAAAAGAGGGGATCAAACTTGCCTTCAGTCCAGACTGTGAGAACTGACCAGAGCGTTGACATTGAGACCTAGAGAGTGTGTGTGTGTGTGTGTGTGTACTGTGTAACTCTTTCCCATGCTTCAGGCCATACGGCCACATTAAACAGGATGTCTGTGTCACATTTCAATGATCCATTATATTTCTCCTGTAGAATTGGCTGCAGTGCTTCTGAATGAACGTGAGAGCGAATGAGACGCTGTATTTTTGTCTGTATCTGTGAGTGTGCGACTGTGCGGAGTGCTGTAATGATGATCTCCCCCATGAAATCCTCCCGTGGATATGAGTGAGATTTCCAGCATGTGAACGTGAGTGAACGAATCATTCCTGTGAGTCGGTTCTTTTCAGTGAACTAGTTCAGGAAATACTGAACAGTTCATTTGTGAAAACATTCTACAAAACCTAGTGAGTTGAGTCGTGTCCTACATAGGCAGCATACTACCTTAAATGACACCTCATAAGTTAACATCTGTTTAAAGCTTAACAGATAGGCAGTGTAAATTATGTTCGGTCATGAGGTTTTGAAAATGTGATGATGTAAAGTAGCGGATGAATCATTTTTTGGACTGGTTCATTAAAACAAACTGTTTGAAACAACCGATTCACCAAAATGATTCAGGCATTCCAGCAGTAGCAAACATGCCAAAGGGATTGTGGGAAACGGTGGTCTTGACAAGCCAGAACAGATCCTGCAATCCAACCTTAGGGAAGGCATGCTTACACACACACACACACACACACACACACACTCGAGATCCCCTTTCCCTTCTTATCTGCACAACTATAATTAAGTCCTTGGTTTACATTGTAAAAAGCCCCATGGGTGCTCTCTTTGTGTCTCTCTGTCTCTCTTTCTGTCTCTTTCCCTCCAGGTGTTCTCTATACATACTCCATCTGAACCACCTGCAAACACAGGTGTGTGTGTGTGTGTGTGTGTGTGTGTGTGTGTGTGAGAGTGAGTGTGTGTGTGTGTGTGTTTGTGCCAATAACACAGCTGCTCTCATGCCTTGAGGCCAAAAATGGACTGAGAATTCAGAATAAACACAGGTGTGCTGGAGGAGAACCAGAGATATAGACTTTTTTTCTGGTTTTAATCTGTTTTTCTGCTGCTCATACTATTTATGATGCATGCATTATATGTATTTGCATATGCAATATTTTTGTGTGTTTACACACATGCATATGCATGATTGTTTGTATGTATGCAAGTAAAAAGAAGAATTAGGGAGAATAAATTATGAAAAATTGTTAAAATGTAAAGTAATGTAACAGTCCGTAGAGTATTTTAAAAAGTAATATTAAAGTACAAAATTTTTGGCATCTGATTATGTAATCCAGATAAAATGTGATCAGTTATTCCAAGCACACTTGACCTGCGGACTGCTTTGGCTAATACAGTTTCACATTTTATTTATATGCATGTTTTAAGCAGAAGTTAGCGGCATGCTACTATTCTAATGCGAACACAGTCTCTTTCATCGAGTCTTTCTCTCATCTTGTCTTAGATTTCGTTCGGCATGGATCCCACACGTAATAGCCCAACACACAGCTCTTTGTGTCTCCCCATTACAGCTGTGTTATCTCTTCCATGCTTTCATCCCACTCGGATGAGATTACGGACGCATTTTATTTCAATAGCGCAACATGTATCTGATACATACACCTCCAAATCAGGCTCAAGGTCACTGCCTACGTCCTTCTTTCATTACGCAGCGGCCTCAGAAAGCGTTCAGATATGTAAATCACACCTACAAATGTGTGAATGTCATCGCACTAGAACACTAAGACATAAATAAGACATAAAGGTTTCTCATGCATTTGAATGGATGTGTTTATTTTATGCCCACACGTTCATTATTTGATCATTTAAGTCTAATAAACAAATGATATTTTGCATTCAATGCAATGACATTCAAGACATTCGGCTGTATGTGTTGACTAACTGAATAAAGTGATCGTATAGAAGTCTTAAATATAGTCTGGAGGTTGTTTACACTGGAGCGTCGTCGTCAGACCTGGTTTGGGACTTGACCTCTTCGGTATGGAGCGGTGTGTGTTTCTCTAATCTACTTCACATCAGTTCTTCTCTTGTAAAACAAGGCAGTGAATTCCTCTCCGTCACTTTAAAAGAGATTCCCAGAGAAACCTTCAGTTCGCAGGGTTCATGCCAGATGAAGAGCTGACACCCGGCCTGCTGTTCTCGGACACTTTTAGCTAAATAATAAAAGATCAATGTGTTAAATATGAAATGCAGGAAATGCAAAATAACCATTTTCTGAATTAAACATGCAGCATCTTGAGGTCACATGACAGCGTCGCATAATGCTGTTATTTAAACATTTATTGTATTGTTGCACGTGCAATTTTTTAAATACACTGGTGATGCAGAAACAATTTTCACTTAGAAATTGCTATGTAAATTTCACAAATAATTGGCAAATAACACTTTGAATTAAACCTGGAATTTTGAAGTAGAAAGAATAGTATTTTTGGTAGTATATATATGTGTATACTGCGAATTATTCACTTCCATTTTGGCATCAAACAGCTTGTATTGTACTAGTTCTGAGGGACAAACATAATAACATTAAAAATGTGCATGCATGAACAAATATGACGGTTCCATCATGTTTAAGATTGAGAATGGATCAGGGTTGCTGTGTATATACTGCTCATTTGACGGTCATTATATCTGTCTGACAGTAAAGTGTGTGTGTGTTGTCTCTCTTCTTGGCTCCCAAAGTGGAAACTTTAGGGTAGTGTTGCCAAGAGAGAGTGTGACCCACCTCTCATAAATTGTAAGTGCAGACTCGTGCACACACACTCGGACAGACGCAGTGTTGGGGAGAAACTAACTTCTAACTTAGCAACACTAAGCCAGTATAGTGTGACAGTATACGAGCTGAGCGGTTTGGGGGAGGGTTTGAACACTGTTTCAGATCAAATGAAAAACAAGCATACTACTTACTGAATACTGCACACAATACTGCATGGCAAATTTGTACAAATCATTTTAGCATTTGCATGCATTTTTAAGCATTGCTGTTTACAACTAGCGATTTCAAATTCTTAAAGCGCTATATGCCACGAAAGACAACTCTATTTCACTATACAGAGGAAACTCGAAAAAAACTAGAATATCGTGCAAAAGTTCATTTATTTCAGTAATTCAACTTAAAAGGCGAAACTAATATATTATATAGACTCATTACATGCAAAGTGAGATATTTCAAGCCTATATTTGTTATAATTTTGATCTCAGATCTCAGACATTTTGAAAATGTTCATAAGCTGTAAGCCATAATCATCAAAATTATAACAAATATAGGCTTGAAATATCTCACTTTGCATGTAATGAGTCTATATAATATATTAGTTTCACCTTTTAAGTTGAATTACTGAAATAAACGAACTTTTGCACGATATTACACATTTTCGAGTTTCACCTGAATGCATGCGTGGTCCTGTTTGATTTTTGAGACATTAGTGTTCATTGAATCGATTGTAAAATCGATTTTCCACGTCTAAAGACGTTTCCATTTTAAACGCCAAATATGGGCAAATCCACGGACAACTAACAGGCATTAGGACAAACGTAAAGACGCTTGAGACGCATAAGTCAGCAATATTTCTGATGATTTATTGGCGTGAAGTTTCGTGCA
>NC_140217.1:39840307-39842807 GCF_951802725.1 Rutilus rutilus | reverse complement strand
ATGTGTTATATATGTCGTATTATTATTATATATGACAATAATATGAATGGGGTTAAATTTATGCAAATTGACTTACTAGATTTGTTATGTTTTTTATTATTATTCATATATACACACCATATTCATCATGCATATATATATATATATGTATATTTTGAAATAGTGATTTTGGAGGCTTTAAAGAGGTCAGTCATGGATATGAACAACATCATGGAAAGTGTTTCTGCTCCACTGTAAAATATTGCATCATCTAGAACTGCTCTTTGCGAATGTAATCTCTATAAAAACGTGAATCAAGTGTGATGGTTTGAGTCCCGGTTCCACGTGGCAGAAGCTTCAGGTGTGCTGAGATGCCAGAGGAGAGAGTTTGAGTTCTCGTGTAAAGAGTGTGCTTGTGCATTATTCGTTTTGTGCACGGATCAAACAATTAGGAATTAAAAGGTTGATGTTGCTCAGGAGACTCAATGCACAATCCCTCAGGATCATACAGTAAGAGCTATAAATCATGTTTGAGGTCATATTGAGATCTCTTGCGTTTCATTGTAGACTTTGGCAAATCTGAGCTTTAGTTTTAATCTCTTTTGAAACTCGTAATTTCGGTTTTGAGATATTTGAGAAGCTGGACTGATGTTCGTCTCTGAGCGGTGTGTGTTTCTGCAGGTCTGCTGTGTGTCACTTTAACACAATCTCCAGCCCGAGGACGACTGCACACCGTCATACTGACAGCACAGTGTGTGTGTGTGTGTGTGTTATTTCTTTTTTTCCCTGTAGACTTGCTGTCTGCTTTTCTGTACAAACTCAGAACTTTGGACTGGAATCCAACTAGTGCTGAAAGCACATTTTAGCACCATTTCTAGTGTTTTACTTCAATACTTTGCTTGAGATATTTACTGTACCTTAGTAGAGTGATGGAATCAGTTCATAATACTATAGTAGATTTATAAACTACCATTCAAAAGTTTGGGGTTGGTAATATATCTTTTTATATATTTTTTAGAAAGAAGTCTCTTCTGCTCTCCACGGCTGCATTTATATGATCAAAAATACATGCAAAATTGTGAAATATTATTATAATTTAGAATAGCCGTTTTCTATGTGAATATATTTTAAAATGTAATATATTTCTGTGATCAAAGCTGTATTTTCAGCATCATTACTGTGTCACATGATCTTTCAGAAATCATTCTAATTATTCTTAAATTCGCATTTAATCAATTATGAATAAAAGTATAAATTTCTAATTTAAGTATCAAACATTTGAACAGTAGTGTATATTTTATTTATCTCAGAATCATTGATATTTTGAGTTAGATTTTATTGTAAAAGTTGTTTTCAATTTATTTTTAGTCATTTTGTTGTGTGTTTTTATTAGTGTCTAATTTTAAGTTTTTGTTTATTTACTTTTAGTTCTTTTAGAACTTAAACTAAACTAAAATAATAAATATTACACTTGCAACTATAGTTGAAATATTTTAATTATATATTTTTTTTAATCAGTTAATGTTCATTTAATTTTAAGTAATGAAAATTATTTTAGGGTTTTAGTAAATGATAATAACTTTTAGTTAACAGCGATAACCCTATATCATGTTCACCTACTAAAACACCAACAAGTACTGTTGTATATGAATATGATGAGGTCATGTCACACACACACACACACACACACACACACACACACATCTATAGAGCAGCTGTTGAGTAACACTGAAGGCAGGAAGTTCCACATTAGCTCTGCTAAAGCAACGCTAACTGTCGTCTTGTCATCAAGGCAGCGACGGGTCCGAGCGATTAGCCTTAAAACAACCGTTTTACTGTTGCGTGTGATGGAGGTGTGTGTGCGGCCGGCGCTCAATCACACCATTGTCCCGCTTGCCGTTAAAACCTTTGACCTCCTGTGTGGTCCGGGGGTCTGTGGGACATCAGAACAGCCTCTCGTAGCCCTAGTGAAGATGTAGCGCTGGGTGGGTTGTGCTTGATGACCCCGAACAGCACTTTCTGGAGGCCCTCAGGGGCCCTGAAGGAGTCTAGCTTCAGACGGTTTGTCTTTAAGGGCCCCATAATTAAAGAAGATCTAACGGAGCTCGACCCAACGCTTGTTGTGAACGTGAGAGCGATGCTATCAAAAGCACGGTACTTTTTATATTTACTATGGTACTAAATGATTAGCAAATTCATGCATCAAGGATTTTACATCGTACTCCTAAACAAATACCATGGCAAATTAATAGTAAAAAGCACAGTACATTTTTGGTAGTATTTTGTGTCAAACTTTTCTTAAGTAATTTTAGTATGATTTATGCAAGTATCAATTCATATTTAGAATTTGCTTTTATTTTATTTAAGTAATTTTGGTATGTGCTTTTATCATTTTGATTAAATATGTCTTCAACTTTAACTTTTGCATCTAATGTGCATATTTGATTTAATTTCAGCCATTTTTCAATAAAAAAAAAAAGTTTTAGTTAACAATAACAACACTGACAGCTATCAGATATAC
>NC_140217.1:39810307-39835307 GCF_951802725.1 Rutilus rutilus | reverse complement strand
CTTTGTGTTTGTGACTTAAATGTCTCAATCTATTTTCGTGCGAGTGCATGTTCTCTGTGGTGAAGCTGTGATTAAATATACCAGCGTGCAGTTGTTTGTTCCTCTCAGTTTAAAGCATTTATCACAGTCTATTAGAGCTTTCAGGACAGCGTGAGATGTGTCAGATGACAGTGACATATTTAATGAGTTTTTCCTCTTTATTTGAGCTTTATGAGCGTGGGAACAGGTGGCAGTCAGAGGAAGCTGCTCATTTGCTGTTAGCAGATCAATATTGATCCGCACGGATATCTCAGAGCTAACAGACCCGTGTTCTCTTCCCCACGGATCGCACCGCAGCTGTGTGTTCACTGCAGGGGGAAGTGTGTGTGTGTGTGCTGGACTCAGGTGAAGGCAAGGATGTTTTCAATTCAGTGACTAATAACCAAGGTCTCCACACCTGAGACCGCAAACAACACTCATAGTTTCAACAGTTCATTTTTTTATAAGCCTTAATTTTTTATTTTTTTTTAGTTATGTATAATTATGCATAAATGCATAAAATATGCATAATATGCATAAACACATAAATAAAACAGTAATGTTTTTGCATACATGCAGGGCGGCCAGTATAATGGCAGTTCATACAAATATTTTTTTATTCAGTAAAATGAATTTATTCCCAAAAAAACAATCTGTTTCCACCTTAATGTGAAAATTAAGCCTCAGTAAATAATAATAAAAAAAAATATATATATTTTTTATTTGACTAATTTAATGTTAAGTAAGTTAAGCATACTAGAGTAACATAACTTGACCTAAACCAACTAAATTGTGTTGACCCAACTAAACAAATTTATTTTGGATGAACTCAATTAAATTGTGTGTAAAATAAAAATTCTTCAGTTAAATTCAGGAAGGGTAATGAATTCATTTTTTTTTTGTGTGTGTGTGTGTGTGTATTTACATCAAGTTAAAAAAGGACTTTCATCATATTATAAAAGAAAAATGATTATATCAAACTTATGAAGTATTTTTACCTTGCTGGAGAAATCAGGTTATATCTACTGACAGTTAAAGCTTGTTTTTTCAGGTTGGTTGAATTCAGTTATAATCTTAACCCATTCAGACCCTGCGTCCATTACAATGGACATCACATGTCAACCCCCCTTTTTTTTACTTCTGGAGCATTTCACCTAGTTTAAAGCCTGCAGTCCATTAGATTGGACGCTTGTCATCCAATCAAATGGTAGTAAAGCTTTGCATGTAGTAATTATAGAAAAAAACACTACTTTGAAGAGAAGCATGTCAGCACTTCACTCCAAACACAGAAGCAAGCAACATTTTCTGTGGTTTTATTTACATTTTTTTATTTGTTTGTCAGTATTTCATAGTTTGTATGTAAAATAGAAAGATTGAACTTATTAATTAAAGTTAAAAATCGATTGTAGAATTTCACATTTTAAATCAGGATTTTTTCAAATGTGTCTGTCCATTAGAATGGACAGTGGGTTCAAAAGCCTGTTACTGAAATCACATTCCAGTAATTGAAGTCCAGTAATGCTGATTGAAATTTCTTATATAAAAATCTATATCACAGTACCGATACATTTTTTTTTTACTTTTTCATATGCAGAATATATAGTTCTTGAAGTGCTTGAACATATAGCTGATGGAAGTATCTCAGATGTTGACTTTATGTGGAGTGAGGATGAGGAAGATGGAGATGTAAGAAAAATATCCGTATTTAAAACTTTATAAAGTAAAATGACTAGCTTCCGGCCAAACGAAACATAGGATTTGACATAAATCGAAAGCGTAACTTGAAAATGAATTATTTTTTCTTACACGAACGCATCGCTTTGCTTCAATAGGCCTTTATTTACCCCCAAGAGCCGCATGGAGCACTTTTATCATGGATGGATGCACTTTTATGGACTTTCAAAACAGAAACAACCATTCACTGCCATTATAAAGCTTGGAAGCCAGGACATTTTTTAATATAACTACAATTGTATTCGTCTGAAAGAAGAACGATGTCATATACACCTAGAATGACTTGAGGGTGAGTAAATCATGGGCCAATATACATTTTTGGGTGAACTATCCCTTTATGGGTACAGTACACCCAAAAATTATATTTGTCATCACTTACTCATCCTCATGTTGTTCCAAATCTGTATGAGTTTCTTTATTCTGCTGAACACAAAAGAAGATATTTTGAAGAATGTCGGTAACTAGACAGTTGACAGTATAGCCATTGATTTCCATATTTTTTCCTACTATAGCCTATATTTCCTAATAACTACATATTATATTATTGTGATATAATATTATCATTATTAGTAATTATTTTGAAAATTATAATAACATTTATCAGTAATTTCTCAATATAGATATTACAACACCGTATAATTAATTACAGCAAAAGCAGATCAAATTACGAAATACAGTACAAATACAGTAAAGTACTATTTGGTAGTTTACAGTACTGATCTTGTGTACTGTAAAGTGAATTACAGTACAGTTACTGGAAATCGAAATACATGCATCATGCATGGCAACCGTGCTGCCAGTAATGTACTGTAGAAATACAAGAAAATCGCTAACAGAGAAATTGTTTCAAGGATGCACACAGTAAATTACTCTAACGTGAATTCGTTGATTGATTCCTAGGTTTATTTTGTTATGAATAAACAAATGTGCGATCTATAAAGCAAAAACCTTACAATTAAAGTTGAAATGTTGTAATGTTCAAGTTTTTGATCTAAAAAAGAAAGATTCGCAAAGAAAATGACTCTAACATGACCATATTGATTGATTCTAAGATATTTAGTTTATTACAAACAATGTGCAATCTGTAAAACAAAAACCTCAAAATTAAAGTTGAAATGGTATACTGTTGAAAAGTTTTTGACCTTGAGGAAAAGCTTTAAGTATATACTAACAATTTTTATGTTTATTATTTAATTTTATGTTGGTACATTTTTGTGAAGTACACCTGTTTTGACGTAACGTCCATTGAAATGGACAAAAAAAATTACAATTAAAGCAAAACATTTTTTTTATTTTTTTTATTTGGTCTCATTTATAGAAGCCTCATGAGCTGGGAAAATGTACTTTTATATTTTTCAGAAACCTAAAACATAATTCAGGTCTGAACGGGTTAAAGAATTGATTTAATCTCAACAAAACCAGTTATTGTAGATTTTACCACACGAAGTACATTTTCGAAGTTGAACTGACAATTAATCTTTTTTTCAATGTAAAATGATACGAATGGTTATTTTACGCAATATTGACAAAGCAAATGTTTAAAATTGAATTTGATAATTATAATATTACAACAAGCTTTATTGATAATCTCAAAATTGCCAAATATTGTGGGACTGATCAGTGTGGTCTGGTGATAAATGGATCTGTAAGTCTTAAACTTAAAAAATGTGTTCAGCTTAAGCTTTACTAGTGAAACTCTCTCTCGTCTTTCACAAGTTAAGCTGTAGTTCTCCACAGGTGTGCTGATAATCTCCGCTAACAGACGGGTTTGTGTATATCCTACGGTATGGCCCAAACCCAAATGGCTGATCTTCCTGTTTCTCCCACGTTCCCAGTTCCTGACTCCCAGGGAGGAGACAGGTGTACATGGGATGGGAAAAAAGATGGCACATGATTTTTTCAGTCAGGCATTAAGAGGGGCAGCCTGAAGGACCCGGAGCGGGGCTCAGGTGCGCTCGCAAACCACAAGATTTGTCTATGTGTCCGTGCGTGTGTGCAAAAGTGTGTCGCACCTGTGACCCCTGCGCTTTCGGTTAGTGCGTCAAGATGAGGATGTCTCACAGTCACTATAGAAGCTCATTTAAAAGAGAGTGCAATTAATAAAACAAGCTTAAACTACAGAACACAAATGTAATAGTTCTTTAACAGTTTATTTTCTTAATGCAAGATATAATTGCTTTTTTCCCTTGACTTGAAAACATTATTATTTTTGCATATGAGATTCATTGCAATAACTGTAATGAGCCTAAAATGCAGAATACAATGCAAAATATAATTGTTTTTTAGTTTTATTTCCATGCAGAAAAATGATTTGTTTTATTTATTTATTTGTAAAAATGTAATGCACTACACAACTCTAATGTATATTTGTAAATGTCTATTTTTCAGCGGTATGAGTATAAAAACATTGACGCAATCAACATAATAGCACAGACACAACATTTTAAAGGATTTCTGTACAATTGGGCTCAGCTCTTCTGCTGTGTGTCGGACTCGTTCAATGTGTCGTCTGTTTATCGCGACTGCAACGAAACGTACGCATGAAGCGCTATAACAATCCCATTAAAAACCGCCTTACTTTTCATTGTTAAGTGGAGAGGCCCATTTAAAAACTATACGGCGTAATCCCTCACGGAGAAACGCATTCACTGCATTAGTTTCCCATGAATAAACATTAAACAAAACACGCTTTTCACCCGGAGAAGCCCCGTCCGTCTATGAAAAGTCGTCTGGTAAGAAGCGTTTCATGACCTTTGACAACTCGATCTGTGTGGGTCTATTAGCCGCCTTTGTAAAAGCGTTTTCAGCGGTCTGATATACTCGAAACGAGGCCGATAGCTTCTCTCACGGCTCTTTCAGAACAACAGCACCTCTGATCTACGACTTTTGGGCCTGGTGGTCCATTGAAAAGCAGAAAGTATGCGTTTAGCCCTTGACGTCTTTTGTGAAGCCTAGTTAGCAAGCGTGAAATGGCCCGATTCTCCATTCAATGATCAGCCTTTCTTTCCCGAGGACAAAACCTGGTTCATTTGCACTTCAGCTGTCGGGACTCCACGGTTCTTAAACAAGGGCAGAAAACATCTGGTGTGCACCAGAAAAGGAGATGATGGGTTTAGGAAGGGTGTGAGGGTTAAGATTAGAAATCTATGCCACTTTTAGAGGTTTGGGCTCAATTGGATTGTCGAGGTCTCTTTAAACACGAATTGCATATCAATGCATCAATTGCATATCAATGCATGAGACACATTGTCTGCATTTGTGTGCTTAGGAATATCCAAATTCATTCGTTTGCATTTGTGCTTCTGTTAATGATTGTGTAAACGATGCACTTGTGGCAAGTTGACGAAATGAGAGGATAGCAGAGTTGACCGAATGAGATCTGAGATGTTCTTATTGGGTTGTACTGGAAATCTCAAACAGAAACCTTCAAAGAGAAGAAGTGATGTGTCAATCTCCCGCTCACTGTCTCTGGCTCTGGTTTTCAGACAGTGCAGAGAAGAACGTTCCTGCCATGCCCGGATCCCCAGTGGATGGAAAGACTCATTCCAGACCAACCGTCTCCGTCATGCCTCCTCTTCCCTCCATCAATCCCAGCGGACCTCGTCCGGCAGCGTTCTCCACCACAGCACGTGAGACTCACTCAAACCTGCATGCTCTCATTGCCATTAGTGTGTCCCATATGATGACATGCTACCATTTTCACAGTATTTACATTTTTTGCATGCCGGTAAAAACCTATTGCACGTCAAAATTTGCAGTATGTAGTATGCAGTATGCAGTATGCAGTGTGCACTTGATCTTCCATTTCCAGAGTGATGAATAAACCAGAAGTGATTACAGCCTAAGTCATGTGACAGCAATGTGGCATATTGGTTGTTTGAGATTTCCATTGTGAAAGCATGCATTTTGTACTATTTTTAGTAGGTATATACTGTATATAGTACATACTGAGAAGTATTCACTCCTAATGAGAAAGGAGATTCGTTTTTTGGCGCGTCTACTTAAAGTTTATTAAAAGCTGATGAACTGGAGACTGAAGCTATAGTTATTAAATGTATAATTTAGTTAATATTTACACAAACAGCATGTGACCTTTGTGCATGTGTGATAGGATTTCTCTTAGTACATACTAAAAACATTCCCTGTCACCAGCAGACCATTTACATTTAATTATTTAGCATGCTTTTTTTATACAAAACAACTTAAAATGATCGAAAAGCAATTTACCCTACAGGAGCACCTAACAGCAGGGAAAATATAAAAAATGTTTGTTAAATTGAAATAAAGCTAAAATAAAATAGAATTATGACATGACATGACGTTAAACTTAAACTAAAAATCAGAAATTGAATGAAAATCGAACTGAAATAAGTTTAAATTGAAGCACTAAAATTACTTACTGGAAATAAATAAATACTAAAACTGAAGAAAAAAAAAGAAGAATAAGCCTTAAACTAAAATTACAACTAAAAACTAATAATAACAATAATAACTAAATAAAATAAATAATTATAACTATAAATATAAAACAGTAACTATATAATACTAAAGTAATGTGTTTTCAGGTCATTCCTAACATTGCTATGATTATCCGTGTCTAACCACATTCTCTGTTTATGCAGTGACCAATGGGATCAATCATTCCCCACCGATGCTCAACGCCGTTCCTTCTCCGCCTCAGCGCTACAGCAACGGGCCGTCGTCATCATCTTCCTCTTCACTGGCCAATCAGCAGCTTCCAGCGACCTGTGGCGCGCGCCAGCTGAGCAAACTGAAGCGCTTCCTCACGACTCTACAGCAGTTCGGCAACGACATCTCGCCCGAGATCGGAGAGAGCGTCCGAAACCTGGTGCTCGCTTTAGTGGTACGTCTATTACATACATAATATACGGTTCGGTCGTACTCGGAACTGGTTTACTAGCGATGCCTTTTTTTCCCCATAGAATTCCACCGTCACCATTGAAGAGTTTCACTCCAGACTGCAAGAAGCCACAAACTTCCCCTTAAGGCCCTTCGTCATACCATTCTTAAAGGTAAATGGCCAATAAAGGAATAAATTGTCATTTACTCACCCTTGTGTCGTATCCCAGCCCCCCAAAAACGTTATTCTGAACGTTCAAAACGTTTTTTTAAGTTTAAAACAATAACTTATGCAAACGTTACGGACACATTCCATTTTATTATTCTGCAAACATGGGAATGTTACTTTTGAATCTTCTCTGGACATTCCGAAACAAGTTGTAACATTTAAATAGATGTTAGACGAGCGTTCAACTAAAATGTTTCAGAAAAACACATTCCATGAACGATGTCTAATATTTGTATGTTTTAAATGTTTTAAAGATCAGATAACTTCCCAGAAAACGAACTTTCTATTAACGTTACCGGAAGAACTTTTGAGAGAACCTTGCTGGAATGTTAGACAAAGTTATGAGAGCGTTCCCTCAAAAATGACATTAAAACACCATAAAAGCCAATAAAACACTCGGTTTGGGGATTTTAGTGAATCCCTGGAAGGATAAAGCATGCGAAGCTGCTTGAATTCAATGATTTTAAAGTGCCATGCATGAGAGGGATGCTGAACAGAGAAAGTGGAAGGTATCTAATATTTCCTTTGGTGATTTATGGAGCCAACGGAGACTTCCGAGAATTCCAGGCGGTCGGAAGTGTGAAACACGACTATAAACCGTTGCAGGTTGTTTTTACGGGGCCTGCGTAACATATGGAGCTCGGCAGCGGTTAACACAGTTGTCCGGGAATATTTGCTGGCGCAAAACAAGAGAACGTGAATGACAGGCAGCATATGTGAGAGGAGGGCAAAGTTAATCATGAACAGAGATGTTTGTCGTTCTCGTAATAAAAACTAGAGATTCTTGTTCTCTTTTAAGAAAACACTTGAAAGCATTCCAGACCCTTTTCATCGGGTATCATGTTTAATATACACCATGAACACGGAATTGCTATGATTATCACCAGTACTAAATTATTTTGTGATTGTGATGGCATCATCATCATCATCATCATCAGTAAATATGACCAATATAACTAAAATCTGAATCATTTATATAATTTAATACAAAGCACAGTGATACCAGCCGCATTTATCCTTGTTTTAATTACTGAAAGCGCATACAATTCTGTGTGTGAATAATTTTTGTTGAACTGGTTTGTTGAAATGATCAGATTTGTTCAAATGAATTAGACTTCCCAACACTAAAAATGTTTTTTTTCCAGTGTGTTTCACACGTCAGCTCTAGTCGGGCAGCATCATTGACAGTATTTATGTATAAGAGGAACAAAAGGGGGCCTAACACAGAGCCCTGAGGAACTCCATAATTAACAATTGTTCACTCAGAGAATCCCATCAATGTCTACCCTCTCTGAACTATCCCAGAGATGTGTAAATTACAATATCAGACTTATTATAAATTAGACTATTAGAAAAATAAAAAATTGGACTGTTAGTTTATCAAACGAGTCAGTGCACAAGAATAAAAGTTCAAATTTTACGTCATCTTAGTACATTCACGACACATGTTCATACCAGATTACTTTTTAGTGGTTGTGAAGTACCTACTTATTTCGGAAACTGGTTTCACTTTTTGAATGATGAATATAGACTATTGATACCTGTTGATAGTAATTTCCTTACACACATATGCTAGTTGACAGTCGCCTGTAGTCTTTGCGGTGTCATCTTTCGTCACCGCTAGTTCTTTGACGTTGTCTTGGTGTGTCTCGGTCTTTACTGAGAGAGAGATGTGTCAAGTAATTTATGCTTTTGAAAGGGTTTACTTAGGAGAGTATTTTCCCCTTGTGTTTGCCAGATGGTTCTGATGTTCTTCATATGTTCACATTAGTAATCAATCTCACATGCTCGTCATCATATAAGAAACGGAGCGCCGGGTCTGTTTTGTTTCATCTGGGCGATTGTTTCTCATCCTCCTGTGGCTGAAGTGTTTTCATACGAAAGATTTATGGACTATTTTGACGAGATGTTGGTGAAAATTGCAGTCTGGAGCTTTAATAGCGTGCAGAACATGCAGTGACGCTGAGCAGACGCCTCGGGCTCAGGAGTTTTCATGCACATCGCGGCTCCTCTGAGTCTGTCCAAGAAGAAATCTTTTTGACCTTTATCTCCACTCTTATCAGGAAAAATGCAAAAAATGCTCATTGATTAGTTTAGACCACTTAAGGAAATGCTTCCAAAGTGGGTTCCCGGCAAGCAATAGCCGTCATTTCACCAACCTCGGTTAACTATAGACCCAATATAGTCCGGCTATGAGTAACCCACTTCTAGACAAAATAACCTTGAATTTGGTTACATGTCGTTTTTGCCAAAATAACTTGTGAGATGAATGATATTCCATCATGTAAGCAAAGCCAACAGTGATTACAAGGTGTTTGGTGTCATTTCTTTGACATGTTCATATTTTAGATGACTAGTCTATTCTTGGGCGATGGTTAGACGTCTATAAAATTTTCACTGACAGCCCAAATTTTGCCCTGTTTTAGCCTAGACATCTGGGCTGTGTTTGGACGGCTATTAGACGTATTTTAAACGCAAAATTGCTTGCTGGGTTTGATTACTTGCAATTTTCCATTTAGTTGATGCTTGTTATGCAGCCAGATTTACCGTAATCTGTCCTTCACGCAGGCCAACCTGCCATTACTGCAGAGAGAGCTTCTTCACTGCGCTCGGGCGGCCAAACAGACTCCAGCGCAGTATCTGTCCCAACACGAACACCTCCTGCTCAGCACCAGCGCCCCGTCTCCAGCCGACTCCTCTGAACTCCTGCTGGACCCCAACGACAGCAGCAAACGACACAGCCCTAACCGGTATGAGCGCACGCAAACACGCTCTGAGAAAAACACCTAAAAATAAAGAGCCATGGCAGAACTACATTAGTACTTATGGTACCAGATACTACTATACTTACTATATAAATATACAGTAGTCAACATTTGAAGTGGATCAAAACCTTTCATCAAAGTTATACAAGAATTTTGAGCAATAACCGTTCTTGTCTTAGTACAATTTTGATGAACTTTGTTGATCCACTTCAAATGTTGACTACTATATTTATTTATTTTTTTATTTTTTTTTTATTTTTTTTTCTACATGCCATGATGTTTATATAGTACTGCAAGGTATCTAGGGCTGGGACGGTATGGATTTTTTCTTACCGCGGTTGAAAAGCAAGAAATTCCCGCGGTATTGCGGTAAACCGCTTTAAACCTCAACCCCCCTCCCCACCCTCCCCAAGTTTTTTTTTTTTTTCTGCGACGTTGCGGCTGGAACAACAAACAAAGTGTCAATGATAATCTCAGGTAGTGTTTATGTGCTTTATTTAATGTTAAAAGCATGCAATGTGACTTTGAATATTGTTTAGTGCTCCAGCTTTGTAGCTGTAAAAGCAACAATGGATAATTCACCTCAGATCTTGAAATTAAACAAATGGAAACAAGAACGTTCAAACTGTGAACATACAAGTGTATTCTTTGACAAATATTGTTTTAGTAACTCAGTAGCCTATGTATTTTTAATAATGTTTAAATGGTGTAATATTTGTGAATTTGATTATGTAGCCTACTTATCCATTTTCTTGCAAGTGCCGTCAAGATTACTAGCTGGTGAGTGTGCACTTGCCGCGACTCCGCGAGGGTTGACAAATGCGGTCTTCACGTGAGAGAATTCTGTTAAATAAGCACGTGCAATTAAAAGCTGAGGTCCTGCTTTTACTTTTTTTTTTTTTTTACGGCTTGGACGCGGCGTCCGTCGAAAATAGACTAGGCGCCTATCTTTATCGAAGCGGCGCTGAGAGACGCTTCTGAAACGCGCCGCGTCGTGGCTGTTGTAAACAAGCATTGACTAGAGTGGGCGCGATCAGCTCCGGTAGCCGCGTCGCAACCGTAACACGCCACAGAGTGTAAATAAGGGGTTATAGTAAATAGCCTACGAATGGAATGTTATTATGTGTCATGAAACAACTTGCAAACTTGCGAAAGGTCGGATTTGTTCCATCTTTTGATGATAAGTTTTGTTTAGAAAACCTTGAATCCATGTAAGACACAATGTTATTAGACACAATCCATGTCATTAGAATCAATGAATCCATGTCATTAGACACAACGTGAACACATGTGAAGGCCAGTGTTTATATATTTATTTAAATAAATTTTCTTTGCGGTGATGACGGTGACTAGCTCAGACCCGCGGTAGGTGTCACGTGACCGCGGTATTGCGGTAATGCGGTAACCGTCCCAGCCCTAAAGGTATCTCAAAAATACCATGATATTACTGTGACAAGAACAAAAAAACATGGTATTTTCATGGTACCATGAACAAAAAACATTCTATGCCATGGTGCATAAGAAAATGTTGAATTACCGCAGTATTAAGTCCAAAAGAACATTATACTTTATAGTTATTCACATGCCATGATGGAAGGTACCTCAAAAAATACCATGATATTAGTGTGACCAGAAACATGGTCCAAAAAATTTAGTATTTCCATGGTACCTTGACAAAAAAAAAAAAAAAACATTTTATACCATGGTGTATAAAACTTTTCCGAAGTTGTAAATAAAACTGAATGGTTACCATATTCATATACCATGGTATTTACTGCAAGGTACTTCAGCAAAAGACCCTGGTATTGTCATTGTACAGGTCCTCCAAAAACCATGGTGCTTTTCTAAGTGTTCTTATGATGTTATTATTTCCTCCAGAAGTAAAGAGAATGGTTTTCACGAGCGGCCTCCCGCCTCCCTGGAACCTCCTGCCAAACGGATCTGCACCATTAGCCCCGCCCCCAGACATAGCCCCGCCCACCCGCTCCATCTCCCCGCCCAGATCCACCCGACTCCGCCCCCTCTGCAGCACTACGCGCTGGATGACATCAGCACACCTCAGCTGTACCGAGAGCCTCACCGAATCCTGGAGCTGAGGGAGCTGAAGGACAGGCCACGACTGCCAGGTACTTGCTCATCCTTCCCTCGGGTCATTTTGACCCGGAAATCATTTTTGAAGAATTGGGTGTTTTCACAACATGTAGCGCCGCTGTGCTTCGGGCGACCCGAGTTCAAGTCTCAAAATGCTCAAAATTCTAACCAAAAATGCTAAAACTTTACCAAAAAAAGTATTTTATAATGTCTGCATGTGTATCTGAAGAGAAACTGACTTTAGGACCCAGCGGAACAGCTCATTTTCTCCATATAGAGCTATAAGGCCATCTAGTGGAAAGAGTCATGTAATATCATGTTATATTATTATTTTTCCACAAGGGGTCGGCAAAGACACCCAATGTAAGATATTTTGAGCTGAATTAAAAGGTTTATGCATGAAAGTGAGTTATTTTGAATCTAAGTTGAAAGTGCTTAAATTACTAAATTACTATTTATTTATTATTTATTGATCAAATCTAGTAATTTAAAGGTAAATAAAATACAAAATAACAGAAAATCTCCAAAAGAATTGCATAAAAAAATAGAACAAATATTATCAAAATTAAATAAAATAAGCTTTCTGGACAACAAAAAAAATGAAGTATAATTTTAGGGCTTTAAACTACTAGTGAATTTGTGACGTGGTTTTGTCGTAATTTCCAGGCAGTAACGGAGGCTACCGCGAGGAACCTGTAGACCACAGACTGACGGAGAGAGAGTGGGCTGAAGAATGGAGACATCTGGATCATGTGAGATTGCATTTATTAATAATTCTTACAAAATGGTTCAAAATGGTTCGACGTGGTTCAAATGTTGACTACTGTATATATATATACCTCATGTCCTAAATGTCTCTGTCATCTGTCTGGTTGTAGGTGCTGAATTGCATTGTGGACATGGTGGAGAAAACCCGTCGTTCGGTGAGCGTTCTGCGGCGCTGTCAGGAGTCGGACCGCGAGGAACTCAATTACTGGAGGAGACGCTCAAACCCACACGACGACGTACGCAAGAACGGGACGACATCAGGGAACGTCCCCTTCACCAAAACACACAGTCCTCTGTCAGCAGAGGGAATCAACGCAGGTGAGTTTAGTGTCCAGAATCATTTACAGCACAAACTGTTTGAACTTTGGCCCCTTGTTGTCGATGACCTTTCAAAGCACAGCCAGACTTTGAGAGATGCATTTAAATTTAAGCTCATTTTGCAGTGCTTAAAGAAGCAGTTCACTTCAGAATTAAAATTTCCTGATAATTTACTCACCCCCACGCCATCCAAGATATCCATGTCTTTCTTTCTTCAGTCGAAAAGAAATGAAGGTTTTTGAGGAAAACATTCCAGGATTGTTCTCCATATAGTGACTTCAATGGGGTCCAACGGGTCGAAGGTCCAAATGTGAGTTTCAGTGCAGCTTCAAAGTCTCGACACGATCCAGCCGGGAATAAGAGTCTTATCTAGACAAACCAGTGGACATTTTATAAAAAAAGTTAACATTTATATACTTTTAACCACAAATGCTGGTCTTGCACTAGCTGTGATGCGACACACATTACATTAACACGTTGAAAGGTCAAGCGTGACGTAGGAGGAAGTACAGACCCAGTGTTTACAAATATTTGAAACGATAAACTAACACAAAGACATATAAATACGTGTCATTCAACATACAACAACTTTTGAATGGCTTCTCCACACTTGTGAACACTAGGTCTGTTCTTCCTCCTTCGTCACGCTTGAGATTTCAACGTGATTATGTAATGTGTGGCGCATCACAGCTAGTGCAAGATGAGCATTTGTGGTTAAAAAGTATTAAATGTAAAAAAAATATATAAAATGTCCGCTGGTTTGTCTAGATAAGACTCTTATTCCTCGGCTGGATCGTGTCGAGACTTTGAAGCTGCACTGAAACTCACATTCGGACCTTCAACCCGTTGGACCCCATTGAAGTCACTATATGGAGAACAATCCTGGAACGTTTTCCTCAAAAACCTTCATCTTTTCCACTGAAGAAAGAAAGAACATCTTGGATGACGTGGTGAAAAAATTATCAGGAAATTTTAATTCTGATAAATCCTTTAATTCAACTTTTTCTCCCCCTAGTGGAGATGATGGTGAACTACAGTAATAACATCACCTATTTACTCATCCTCTCCTAACAGACAAAGCCGCATGTGTATGTGTGTGTGCGCGCGTCTCTATACGAGTGTATTCTGTGTGTGTGTGAGCCTGCTGATCGAGCAGGTGTTGTGTATTTGAGTCCAATCTGAGGGAATGTCGTCTGAAACGCTGCGCTCAACGCCATCTGTGACCAAACGCTGCCCAAGACTCACGAAGCGCCCCGTCCTCTCACATGCTTCCATATCCGCCACTCCTACATGCTTCTGAGGGTAATATATTTGTTTTTCTCTCACGCAGACTCTCAGAGGGATCTTCCCCTGCGCTCCGGCTCTGGCTTCGTGCCTGACGAGATATGGAGGAAAGCCGGTAAGGGCGGAAACCCAGATGCACCCTGGGAAACCTGTTTTCTCCCCTACCAGCTGTCTTGTTTTCCAGTAATCACACTTTCAGAAACGAAACAAGCTCTTTGTTCAATATTTATATTGTTTTATTACAAGAAAACGCAATGAAACAATGCAAATATGAGATGAATTCAAATTCTCATTATTCATCTCGATTCAGTTTAAGTTTTGATCTCAACTGATGTGCCGTCAAATCGATTATATTACTGAATATTAAGTCAAGTCACCTTTATTTATATTAATAATAATGCAACAAAGCTTGTTTCTAGAAGAAAATAGTGTCATAGTCCAGCTTAAGTAAGTTCAGTGATGTTTCATTTTTGCTGTAAAAAAGTTATTAATTTAGTTAATTTTTACACATATATATATATTACTTGTATTATTATTTTAAAAATTACAATGTATATTTTCTTTTCCTATTTGTTGTAGTCTATATTTGCATAATATTTTTACACTATATGTTGGATTATTGTCATGTTTATTATTTGTATGTGACTGGCATTCAATAAATAAATCTATCTATGATCATTTTTATCAAGCTTGTATGTTTATGTTCAGTTATTTCACTTTAATGGCGATGAAAATGACCTAGTAATTGTCATTAAAGTGAAATTACTGAACCTAAATATACGAGCTTGATAAAAATGCTCATTTTAGAAGAAAATTTCAGATGCTCTTTTGCATCTGAAGTCTTCATATAATGATGTCAATGCAGGCAGATCAATAATATTGTTGAATATTAAGTGTTAACTGTAAGTGAAGTGTTTTTTAAACCTCAACCAAGCAAGCTAAAGGCGACTGCTTCATTCCTGTTGTTAGATCACACATAATGTTGATGAACACGTGGTTTGTGTCCTGCAGAGGAGGCGGTGAACGAGGTGAAGCGTCAGGCGATGGACGAGGTGCAGAAAGCCGTGGCCGAGGCCGAGCAGAAAGCCTTCGACATGATCACAGTCGAGAGAGCCAAGATGGAGAAAACCCTCGCCGAGGCCAAGAGGAAAGCCACGGAGGACGCCATACAGGTCATCAACGAGCAGGAGGACTCCAGCGAGGTGAGAGTCACAGCAAACCTTCCTCAACTCAATATCCAACTGAACCAGGTTCATCCGTCTGAACCATGCGCTGCTTTTGAAGCTGTACATAAACAGGGAACCAGTAACAGCAATACGAGATGTTGAAACAAGACTTCACATTACCCTCATTCCTCAATGTTATAAGTACAAGTCATACGTGTTGTACTGAATACGTAAATAAAGACATGTATAAACGTGTGGAAAGAGAAAAATAAATAAAATTTACTTGATAAGAATGCATACAAATTATACATACATATACATGTCATATACCTATATATACACACATACTTAAAGAGAAACTAGATGTACATACATAATTATACATATGTGCAATACTTACTTATACTTACTCATCCATATATACGTATACACACATGTATATACATTCATACATCAAAACATCTATATTCATACACACGTCCGTGTAAAAAAAAAAACTTTAAATAAGTAAAAGAATATGTGAATGGAAAGAAAACCTGTAAATGATGCTTCGGGAATATTCAAACTGGGTCATTCGTTTCTATGCAAATGAGGCTCATTATTATGCAAACATTAGTGCTGTTTGCCTGACCAAATCAACATTGCATTATTACAGCCAAAAGAAAGCTGCTGGTAAATAATTTTTAATCAAAATTGGTTACTATTAGCGGGAATTTATTAAATATATAGACATTACAGTATTAAAATATTACATTACAATATTATACACTACTGTTCAATTTTTTTTTTAAATGTTTTAAAAGGCAAAAATACAATAATAACAGTGAAATATTATTACAATTTAAAATAGCTGTTTTCTATGTGAATATACAGCAAAGTGTAATTTATTCCTGTGATCAAAGCTGATTTTTGTCACATGATGTGTCACATGATCCTTCAGAAATCACTCTGATATGATGATTTGATGCTCAAGAAACATTTATGATTATTATCAGTGTTGAAAATAGTTTCATATTTTTGTGGAAACTGTGATACATTTTATTTTTCAAGATTCTTTGATGAACAGAAAGTTCAAAAGAACAGCATTTATTTGAAATAGAATATTTTGTAACATTATAAATGTCTTTACTGTCACTTTTGACAGTTTCAATAAATAAACAAAAAATAAACTTATATATATCTACTGTATTTTTATTAAAAGATCTTTACTGTCACTTTTAATCAGTTTAACCCTCTGGTGCTGTTTGGTCATTTTTGACCGAAACTTTTAACGGTTTTGGCACTTGCTGTGTGAACACACACACACACACACAAAAAAAGATGGATATGATTCAAAAAGGTTAAATGGTTCTGAAACCGATAATCTGCCAAGTGTCGTCTTTATAAAGAGATCAAACTTCAGTCCGTGTTCCAGAGCATTCAAGATGAGTTTAAGTCGGAATTTTCATCTTCAGGGCCATGCTCAAAAAGTCAATAAATGGATTATAACTGATGCATAAATATAATTTAGTACCATAAAATCCACTAAAAATACAAAATATTAAATAAAAACTATTTTCGAACTAAAATATAGCACAGTACCAGAGGTTTAATGCATTTTTGCTGAATAAGGATAAAAGGATACAATATTTATATTGTAATGTTGGTAACAGGTTCATTAGTTAACATTAGTAAATATATTAACTAACATGAACTAACAATGAGCAATACATTTATTACTGTACCTATTAATCTTTGTTAATGTTAGTTAATAAAAATACAGCTGTTCATGTTAGTGATACAACCTTTAATTTTAATAACGTATTAGTAAATGTTGAAATATGAACTACGATTAATAAATGCTGTAGAAGTATCGTTCATTCTTAGTTCATGTTAACTAAGGTAGTTAATAATGAACGTTATTGTAAAGTGTTACCGTAATGTTTAATACTAATAGCCATAACTCACGGTGATTAACTGAAGTGTGTCTCTCTGTGTGTGTGTGTGTCAGTGCTGCTGGAACTGCGGGCGTAAGGCGAGCGAGACGTGCAGCGGCTGTAACGCGGCGAGATACTGCGGCTCCTTCTGTCAGCATAAAGACTGGGAGCGACACCATCTCATCTGTGCCCCGGGCCTCCAGAACCAGCCCAAACCCACGTCCCGAATCCTGGCCAAAGCCCCCGACAGCGGCCCCGTCCCGAGCCCCGTCCCGGAGAAAACCTCCCGAGCGTCCACACCGTCCACACCAGCGTCAGACGCCAGCGCACACTAGCACACACACACACACACACACCGGGTCATTCGGAAGCGGGACGTTCAGACACTCTTCTGCGAGTCTTTGGTGCAGATCTCCTGCGATTGGTTTCACCCGCACAAACTGTTGTCAGTGTTACGTCTGCTTGCTTGTTTGTGTCTGTGCGTGGTTCTGTACATATTAATGAATTAATTTTATTGCATCAGATTAATTAATGCAACACCACAGATTATACTTGCTTGACTTCAGCCAACACTTTCAACATCTCTGCCTCGGTGGGTTTAGATGTCCGTCACAGCCAATCCACATGCTGGAACACTAATCACACACACACTCACACTCTCACACACACACGCACACACACTCACACTCACACACACTCTCACACACACACATACACACGTATACACACACTCACTCACACACACACACACACACACAAACACACTTTCTCACACACTCACACTCACTCACACTCTCACACACACACACACACTCTCTCACGCCTATAAAAAACGTGGATGAAAACCTTCAGAGCGGATAAGAGCGTTTCAGTCCAGAAGCCGGATTTTCACACACACTTCTGCGAGTTTATCCGACTGGACGACTGACATGTTTTCTGGCATCTTTTGCTGATTTGGTGCAGATCTCCTGCGATTGGTTTCACCCGCACAAACTGTTGTCAGTGTTACGTCCGTTTGCTTGTTTGTGTGCGCGAGTGTGTTTCTGTACATATCAGAGCAATATAAGAGTGATGACTTCACCAAAGCTGTCAGTGAACGCGGTGACATGTGTCGCTTCATCATCATCATATGACAGTGAGGGATGCACGATATATCGGTATCGGCCGATATATAATCATTTTTAATGTTATCGTTATCGGCCCGATAAGGAAATTTGGTCGATATATTAAAGTAAATAAATAATGTAATATTGCCTTCAGATACACACTGTTCAACATGATCGTTCTGAATTGCTTGAAATATGATTGGAATCACTTCAAAAATTAAAATACAGTGCAAGTCTGTCATATCGGCTAATGAGAACATTGTGTGTTTGGGACATGAATTTTAATGATGAGAGTTTTGTTTTTGTATTCAGGCTCTCGAAAATATATACAAATTTGGATTTATCGGCCGATATATCGGTTATCGGCTTTCAAATATAAAGAATTATCGGTTATCGGTATCGGCCAAAGTTTTCATATCGGTGCATCTCTAATGACAATATTATCAGAGTTTAGATGGAGAATGGTGTGTTAAACACGGCTGGTCTACAATCGTCATCTTCCTGTGACTGATCCCACATAGAAACCAAGCGAACTGAACCGGTCTGCGCATCAACATGCAAAGCTGGAAAATCTCAGGAGGATATGTACATAATTTGATGTTTGTTCCACATGTAGAGTCAAGAGTGAGTCTGTTTCTTTTCTTTTCTCTCCACATTGACGTCTTCAGTCACCCGTCTCGTACGGTACACGACACGTTGATTTATTTTTTCATGATCAGAATGTGTAAAATATTAACGGTGCAAGAGAATCTTTATTTTGTGAGCTACTCTGTGACATTCATTTTTTTTCCTTTGAGAATTCTTGAATATTGGTATGAAGTAGATATTAAAAAATAAAGACATTAACATGGCATTGTGTTTGTGAAGGTCGGCTTATGGATTTGATCGTGTTGTATGTGTGTGTGTGTGTGTGTGTGTGTGTGTGTGTGTTTTCGGTTTTTCTATAATATTGAAAATGTGGAAAGGTCTTGAAAAAAATGTCTTTACAGGTTATCTGTTTAATAGTAATTATAAGGTGTATTGTTATTGCACGGATTTCATTTTATATTAATATATAATAGAAACCCCTCATAAATGTAAGGTAAGAAGCATTTACTGTAAAGAAGAGTTCAGAAGAGTAAAATCCAATTTAGTTGCATATGAAAAACTCATTCCATGTAACAAATAAATAGTCCAACATATAATAAATTCACACATCACTATTATGAACATTTAAACCTCAAAAATGAGGTGAATAAATCACAAATGTTGATTCTCAGGTGGGAAATCTTTTAGGCCCATGAGAGATAGAGACATTTTACCCAATTTTACCATGTTTACTCGACACTCAAAAATTAAAGAAGAACAGAGATTATTATTATTGTTAGTAATACCTAAATATGCCATCACTGTACCATGGTACCGTCACAATATGAAAGATTCTGAAAGCTGTTTACACAGTGTAATCCAGCATGGTTTTACAGTAGGTATAGATGTTTACAGTAGGTGTGCTGAACTATGTTCCTCCACTAGATGGCGGAAACACACTGGCTTTCTCAGATCTAGTCGTATGGGTTGACTAAACTAAAGGAATTGGTTGACATGACCCACACACACACACACTCATCCTGCAAACATCTCCTCTGTCATCATGATACTCTAATAAAGCTGCTTGACATTTAAGAGTGTTTTGGAACAACGCGACTTGATTAAATGTATATATGACAGTCACGCAACACAAAACTCAGTCCAGAAATAAAGTCTGAATGCAACACCACAGATTATACTTGCTTGACTTCAGCCAACACTTTCAACATTTCTGCCTCAGTGGGTTTAGATGTCCGTCACAGCCAATCCACATGCTGGAACACTAATCACACATACACACACACACACACACACACACGCACGCACGCACGCACGCACACACACACACACACACACACACACACACACACACACACACACACACAGAACAACAGCAATATCTTTAACACACAAGCCAGTCAAAAACTCAAGAAATCCACACAAAATAAAAAAATCTGCTCAATTGCCATAAACATTGTCATAAAAATTATTTGATGCAACAAATTAAATTAATTAATGCAACATCATGAATTATAATTGCTTGACTTCAGCCAACACTTTCAACATTTCTGCCTCAGTGGGTTTAGATGTCCGTCACAGCCAATCATGCTGGAACACTAATCACACACACACACACACACACACACACACACACACACACACACACACACACACACACACACACACACACACACACACACACACACACACACACACACACACACACACACACACACACACACACACACACACACACACACACACACACACACACACACACTCTCCTTTTTTTTTTTTTACATGTCTAGGCTTTTATTGTTTTTTCATAAAGCTTTAGTTATTTTAGTACTTCAAGTTAAAATACATTTAAAATGAGAAATGTATTTGGCATTTATATTTTATTTTAAATTATTTTTTTGTTTAGTTTTTTTCAAGTAACAAAAATGTTTTTTTATGGATTTAATTTTATGTAAATTTACAATTTAGTAATGTACTGTAATGTACTATAGTTGGGATAACCGTAAATGCCAAACACCAGCAGAAGAGGGAGACAGAGAAGACTGACATCATGCTCACTAAACACTGCAGTATTGTACACTAATCAGAAAGTGAACGAACACAACAATAAACTTTTCAAACAATAGCATTGTTGCAACACGACCTCATTGAGTGATTTAAGCAGAGCTGGGTTACTCTAAAAAAGTTATTAATTACAGTGTAATTAGATTACTGCACTTATTGCTCTCTGTACTAAATATTGCATTACTACACTCTAAAAAATGCTGGGTTGTTTTAACACAATTTTGGGTCAAATATGGACAAACCCAAATGTTGGGTTAAAAATTGAATTAAAAAATGTAACCCAGCCATTGGCTTTGTCCATATTTGACCCAAAGTTGGGTTGAAACAACTCAGCATTTTTAGTAATTACTTCCTAAATCCCATATTAACCTCGACCAGCTGAACAATATAAGGATAGACATGAAACTGCTATTTTAATTATTCTTGAAGTATTTAAAGAGAGAAGGTTACATTAAAAACATACTGTACATTTTAACATTAGACGTTAAATCCACAATGGTTTATATAGTATTGTTCTATATAATTGGCTATACAGTAAGCTATCTAATGCAATTACATCAGAAGTAACTGTAAATAAATTACAGAAAAATTAAGAGTAATCCCTGCTTTGCGTTTCATAACTATTTGAATAGGCTATATTAACTATAGATCTGTTAAACATCATCTAATGTAACACTGTTACTGCCATTAATATTAAGTTCTTATGAAAAGTTAGTAATATTAAGATGCAGATGCATTTACTCAAGTGCATGTTTGTTTGTGCTTTTCTCACTTAAAAAAAAAAAAAAAAAAAAAAAACTCAGGCCAATTACCCTAGTTGATAATGACTTAAAAGTCCTAATTACTGTCTGTCATCATTTCAGAAGCCTCTTGACAAAACACTGAAGTGTCATTATGAGAGAGCGGAAGCATCTTTACTAATTATTTGAAAAAAATGTACTATAATATTTCTGACAAGAAGTCTATTCTGCTGCTTTATATTCACAGATCATCCACAAGCAATGTGACAGATACACAAAACATATTAAAAAGCTAAAACGATTGAAGAACAAAAACCACACACAGAATAATCATTCGAGTTTTATTTTCATTTAATGGACTAATCCACATACAGTGAAAACCCTAAAGCAAAAAGGTCAGGTTTCTGTTTTTCAGGTACGATGCATGAATAGCACAACAACTAGCAGGTTTCCATGTTCATCAAACAATAAGACAGTCAAACCAGGATCTTACAGTGTTTATATGCAGTAAACTAAAGATAATTCACCCAGAAATCATCATTCACTCACTCAAACACCAACGAATCAGACTCGTTTTGTGTTTATCCAGGTTTAGAAGGACTCGAGCGAGTAAATGAGGCCAGAACGGGTGAAATAATTACAATAACATCTCCAGGAAAGCTCTATCCTATTCACAGTCTGACTCTTCAATCTTCTCCTCAGAAATAAGTGTTTGTCGCAAATCAACTGAGTAAACATCTCCTAATCTGCATGCAGTTTCATCATGTTTCAGTATCCAGAGAAGTAAAAGTGACTTTAAAAGGTGTTCGACTCGAGCAGCAGATCATTTTGCTATAGAGTTATCGTATTTATTTATTTACAAGAACACGTGACTTCTTGCGTTTCTTCTTGTTAGTTAGCTCTGAGAGTCGCTGTATCTGCATCAAAGCTACTGGCTTGAAAGGCTTCATCACGGAATGGAGAAAAACACGCTTTGAATTTCTATACATGCGATTAGAGTATCACAGCGATGTCTGATAGCGGCGGGTTGAGCATTCATTCACAACCGAAGATTCGAGAATCGGTTCCTTTGAATCTGAATCGAACTGGTCAAGTGAGGCTGAATTGGGAATTCCAAAGAAATTCAAAACAGTCACGCAGAGGAACTCCATTAGTCAACACAAGGTCTAAAACATACATATTTACATCATTATTTTTTGACTAATTATGCTTATTCATTCCCTGACACATAGATGCATTTTCTAAACTAAGATAAATTGTCAAAACAATTAAAAGCCATCAAGACAGCCAAACAAAAAACTGTCCACCATTCAACTTAAAGATAAATACTACAATCAAAATATGAATCTAATATTAAATAATAATATATTAAGTAAATTCTAGGAAATATTCTTCCACCGTGGTCAATACAATTTTTTGCTTATTAAATATAACTTTATTTAAAATACTTTTGCATTTATATTAATTTCTTAGATTTTTTCAAATCAGGATTATTGTCGTTAACTTAAACTATTAAAAACATTTTTTGTTAATTGAAATAACGCTAAAAAGACTTGCTAAAAAGAATGTTGACTTGGCAAGAAACTGAAATAAATGTAAGTTGAAGCACTAAAATTATTAACTGGAAATAATAAAAAGAAGTAAAACTTAAATAAAAAATAAATTAAACCTCAACACCAATATTAAAAAAAACTAAAAGACAAAAAATTTAATAAATTTAACCCGAAAACAAAAGTAATTAAAAATATTCATAAATATAATAAAGCTAAAATAAAAACTGGTTCAATATTTCTGCATCCAATTTCCAAACTGAGAAAAGCATCTGAATCCACTTCTGAATGATGCACAACCCTGATCGTTAACTATCAGACAGACATTATCTATAAAATGCAACACAAAAAAGGTGTGTGTGTGTGTGTGTGTGTGTCACACGTACAGATGATTCATCTGATTTTTTTTTTTTTTTTTTTAGAGCTAGTCATTAATTCAAAGACACAATGGGGTCAATCTGTTCAGACGGGGGTTCAGTGCTGTTTCGGGTTGCTGTTAGTTGTTCGTCATGATCCACCAGGACGCTGTGAGAAACAAACAGGCAGATATTAAAGAGATGAAGTATCATAACTCCTCATTAAAGGCTGTTTAATTTCTTTTTTCTTCCAGGCTGAGACAGATGCTTTGAGAAAGGGCTGATAAATGATGTGGCGCTCTCTCTCACCTGGCATGAGCATCGTGGACACGATCTCTGGGTCCTCCAGCATGTCTATGATGCAGCGCTGGAACATCTTACTGGCGTCAGACTGCAAATAACTGCAGACAAACAAGCTCATATTAGCAGAGGATATAATGAGCAACATCCTCCACATGAAAACGCTCAGGACACTAAACTGAGTTTTGAGTTACATTTCATTTAAAGGGATACTTCAGGATTTAGCATTAAGCTTTGTATTAGTAGAAAACCTGTAGTATTTTCGAATTACCGTGCTACCCTCCCTCATATCCCCCTGAGACGAGAGATTTATGTATTTTTTTTTGTCTGGAAAAAATCGTCATTTTGCGTCATCGGAGGAGTTTTTGGCCAGAGGCGAGAGACTCCAGCCAGTAGGGGGAGCTGTCCCGCATGTGTTCAACCCGCCCATAGAGGGATCTCACTCACAGAATGTACACACAGTGTCAGCCATCTTTCTTTGGAAGCTAAGCTAGCAGGCTCTTGTTCTGTGGAGAAAGCTGAGTAGTAGGGGTTACCATCCTCTTTTTCCCGGACATGTCCGGCCGTCGAGATCGTCCAAAATGTCCGGGATTCGGCTTTTGCTTTCTGCAGTCGCCATTCATTGTTTACATGCACACCTTTTGTTTCAATCTAACTGAATTCATTCCGATTGGTGAATCTGAATGTAGTGTTTACATGAACGCTAAACAAGTGATCGGTTGAAGTGCGTTTTACCATTGCTAAGAAAATTCGAGAGACTCACTAGTAGCCTAGTCTCGTTGTTTAACTGCTCTCTAACCGGGAGGCGTGGCTTGGGCGTGGCCTCCTAGGGCAGCGAAGCAAGTGCATTCTGGGAGTTGTTGTCTTTCATCCACATAAGCCAAAAATACAGTCTAGTTTCTCAGTCTAGAAAGCTCCAAATTCAAAAATAATGTCACATTTCTTCTACATAAATGACCCATTTTAAACACACATTCATCTTTCCAGAGGTGAAGTATCCCTTTAAGTCTCAGACATCTGACGTCTCTGTCATGCTTGGAAACTTGTTTGGAAATGAACATTATTTTTGCAGTCCCATTAGTTGCAAGAGCGACACATTTCAGTTTTAAATAAGCCAACGAGTAATCGCTATTCGTCAAACAATCATGAA